>NC_081408.1:669648160-669943160 GCF_030272615.1 Cryptomeria japonica | reverse complement strand
AATATTTGAGACTATAGGATAGGAGAATAATAATTAAACATTAGATATTCAAATGATTGAAGGCAATAATTAAATATTTAGATATTCAATTAATTAGAGGAATATAATAGATGAATTAATTAATAAAATATTTCAATTAAATTAATTAATAGAAAGACACGAAAATGAATTGAATATATTAATCTTTTCAAATTAACTATTTAATAGAAGAAAAAATATTAAATAAATATAAAATATTTATTTAATCGCTCATAGCCATTTTTATGTGTATACAAAATTAATTTTAATTTGATGCTATTTTATTTGTATATATAATAGGTCATCTTGAATAAGCTTTCATACAAGTAGCCTCCATCTCTTCTTCCAATATTTCATCCCCACACATGCACAACAACAATCCACCACTTTCTAGTTCTCAAGATTCCCTCCAAGGGCTATTTGAAATAAATCCTCAACAATAATATTGAAATTCTCCAAAGGATACTCAAATGCTTCCCACAACTAATCATAAGACACAAATAAATCCAATTCTTGATAGAAATCTTAGACCAAACATTGTCATGCACTATATCACCCATCATATCCACTCTAGAGTGTCCTATAAAAAAATCCATTATTATCATGCCAAAATATTTAGTTCATACAAGAGTCCCCTATCCAAATGCCATCATTAGAATTGGATTTATGTGAAGAGAAAATTTTGAATCATGACGAAACAAGGTTCAACATAAATCAATTTAAACTTATTTGAGAAAATTCAATAGATGATAATCAAATTCATAATAATCCAATCCTTCATCAAGATCTTATTTATGACATTCTATATTATTCAGTCATTAATCAAAATCCTATTTATGACATCCATTATAATCCAGTATTTGATCATGATCCTATTTTTAAGTTCATCCAAGAATCCTCTATAGATGATCATGAGATCCAAGATAATCCAATCATTGTAGGATCATACCATTGATCAATAAAGCCAAGATGATCCCCTCATTCACTTTTATAACATTCATGATAAAAATAATAAGAAGTTGATTTTATTTACAATTCAACCACCTTAATTCCTCAAGATGAGACACTTGTCTCCTTCGAACACATAGGTAATCAAATAAATGAAATGGATCACATCAATATCCCAAATGATCAAGATACAACAAGTATGACCAAGGATAAGCTCTAGTATCCTATAAACTAAGATCATCTACTTTTATCAAAGCTAGATTTCTTGTAAATGAGAAAATAACAAATATTGATGGTTTCGAGCCACGCAACAATGGGTTAACACCTTGATTCCAAAATAAAAATATCCCATCACAAACAAAATCTATCAAAACATGCAATATCAAAGAAGAGGATTAGGTCTACACAAGTAAGGAATTTTAGAACTAGTATGACTTTTTTGAAACTCCAAGATATCAAGGTCTTAGTTATTGATCAATCAACAAATCTAATAATGTAAGTGAAATGTCTACAATATTGGGACCGACTTAATCTAATATAAGCATATAAATAGGTTCCTTATCACGAGGTTGTTGCAAATGCTCCCCCATCCAAAATGTAAACCCTCATTATTAATTCTTTAAACCACCAATCAAAACCAATAAAAACAAAAATATTACAAAGAAAAATATCAAAATAAAATTTCAAAGCCATTGAATTCATAAATCTAAGTGGACCATAGATCCAAGTGGACACATACACTCAAAATGGATCCTAAAAGAAATTGAAGCAAGCAAAGCCAAGTATTCAAATCTAATAGTTAATCAAAATATGAAGCCATGGGAAAGAAAGCCCTTTTGCATATAACAAGTTTCCACCTTTAAAATGGTCATTAATTCCATCATGTAAAAAACATATAAGTGTTTATTCAAAACATAATCCTAATCCAAAATCTAAACTTTATCATCCACCATCCTAAGTTTGAAAAATAAAAAATCCACATCTAAAATGACAAATAATCCATCCACAAACATTCCCAGCATAATCCATCTCAATTAAAATCTAAAAAATCCCACTTCATAAATCAATCCTACCAAATAATTTTTTCTAAATATCTCATCTTCTGTTGTCTTCATTTCATTTTTTCTCTTTTCTTACATCTATCTCTTCACCCTTCATCATTCAAGAGCTCACTCTTGTTGCTTTTAAAATGAATAACCTCTTGAGGAGGCATCATCATCTCATCATTTCCTCCACATGATTGGTGCATATCATCATTTTCTTCTAATCCATTTCTTCTCTCACCATTCCTACACGTAATTGGGACATATCATCAATATCTTCTAATCCATTTCTTCTTTCATCAATTCCTTGACATGACAGGGCATGCCATTGTTTTCTTTATCATGATTTCAAAGAGGGAGGAAATGTAGACACCTAAATTCTTTTTGTATTCAACTAATTATCCTATTGCATCACTTGTTTCATTCATTCATCACATAGGTCCTAATTTCATCTAGTAATCATCTAATTTATTCATTCATCACCTAGGCCACACATAATCACCTTGTTACCTAAGACTCTTGGCACTTCATAATTCAATTAAATATTCCTAGAGTTATTCAATTAAACTTGGCTACTATTGTTCATCCATTTAATAAATTAATCCAATAGTAATTATCCACATTCATCCATTTAATTAATTAATCCAATAATAATTATCCACATATTCATTCATTTACTTAATTATTTATCCATACATGATCTAATAATAAATTAATTTAATATTAATATTCACCTCATGTACATGGATAACTCAATTGATTAATTATTCAATTCAATAATTCAACCTCATCTAGTTGACTATCTAGTCTAATTAGTTTACTCGAACTTACTCCTAGTCTCACTTATCCATGCATTAGATTCTCTTTAATGTCTATAAATCAAACCCATCTCTCGTTATTAATCAAGTAGTCAAGTTCCATCAATTTGATATCTAGAGAATGCTAATGTCATGTCAACGAATTGAGCATCCACATGGACCAAACGAACAAACTTCACATTTAGCTCAATTATAGGTTTGCATGTATTTGATCTGGGTGTTGAATTGATCTCGATTTAATGTTATTTTATATATTTCATTTGTATGCATACAAATATCATATAATTAGTTTGTCAACTTTATTTTTAAATTACATCTATTATAATAAAATCTTCATCCTACCAAAAATTAGTAAACTATCAGTCAAACATGGGTACGACAAAGAGGTGTGGAAGGTCGACCAACAATTTTTTCCCTTTTTCACTTTCATGTAGTACACGAGGCAATTGATAGGCCATAAAAAAAAAATGATATTGTATGCACAATTAAGGTATTGATGGATAAGTTATAGCTTCAGATTGACCGTGCATCCACTTACTTTAACTTTATATATTATTTATCATTTTTAAATCTCTTATATGTGACATCCTTGGAATGCATAAAAAAATAAAATAGAGTTGTTATATATAAATATACTCCCTCTTAGTACATCTCTCTCTACTCTTATTTGCCTCTCTTTCCTTGTCTCTCTCCCCCCCTCCTATACCTCTCTTTTCTCTCTACTAGATGCTATTAGTTAAATGTGTATATATAGTGTGTATACTATTTGATTGCACTTAAATTAGTGAAAGCTTCACATCTTTATATTTTTAGTACCTAAATTTGATGAGAAAAGTCCTTAATGTATTATATTAAAAGCTTGCATGAATATGAGTATATTTGGGCGGAGATGCATGGACTAATTAATATTTAGTACATTAACAAGGATGTTACCATAGGTTGACACCTATTATGGTGGCTATACCTTTAAAAAATCTTGGACCAATGATAATAGTTTTAATAGAATGTTGAATTATTTGTAATCAACATGCATGCTACTCAATTTGATTTTGTAGACTCACATATACACTATCCTTTACTCCCTTTATGATCTTATCCTTCTCATGAAAGAAGACATATGGGGAATTAAAACATAAAACAAAGGTGTAATTGATGTGGATTTGTACTTTTGGTATTTGCCAAAACAATGTTTACATGACCACTCATAAAGGATGGGCCCAAGAATGACACTATTCTTCAATAATCTCACTTTTCTAAATAGGCTTCAACGAGAGTTACTTTTAAATAAGTTTTTATTGTTTCTATAGATTAGTAGTCAATTACAACACTAATTGACCAAAATTGAGTATAATCAATAGTTTCTCATTGTAGCCTTGTAGCAGTTGCGTATTTCTTCTATTCAAGTTTTGGTCACCATTATTCTTTTGTACCTAGCCTTGTGTTTTCTTGTAGTAATATTGAATTCTCATTGAGCTTATAAGATTAAAGAGAGGGAATTTGCACATTACCTTTGGATTTGTATGTTAAACTATCAGACTTTAACGACTAGTGCCATTGCTAGGTCTTTAAGTCCAACTGTTAGGCCATTAAGTAAATGATGTTCTACACTCAATGCACATTTGCATGAAAATATGACAACTTTAAATTACTAGTACCCACAAAATTTGATCACTTTGAGTTTAGGCTCAAAACTCAAAGTGCCACCCATTAGAATCATATCAGAAACTAAATCATTTGATTGAAATTAAGTAGTACTAATTAATGTTATAAAGCTTCAATATTTCATGTCAAAAAAAAAGATGGACAAAGCCCTTTGTTGATGATGCATCCAAAAGGCCTTCAATGTAGGTTGATATGTAGGCAAGGTAGATGTCATATATAGAATATAATTGATTTTACCAACATATTTTTAGTGTTAAGTTATCTTGCACCTTACATTTGAACTCTATACTTTTTATGACTGTGATGGTAGAAATGAGCCTTTCTTTTGTAATAAGATGAGATTTTCATAGTTTTTGTCATGCTAAATTCTGGTTCATTGGTGTTTAAACATATATGTATTGGAAGAATTATTGTCCATCAAGATATATATGGTCTACATGTATTGAAAATTATTGGTATCAAAACAACTCCTCGTAAGCTATGACCATGAAAGTAGATCCAACTTGTTCTTCTAAGGAGAAGGTCCATCTTTATTACGAATTCCACATTTTATTTATCTTTGAGTTTATGATGTTGGAGATGGATCTTTCTTTTGTAATAAGATGAAATGTTCATAATTTTTGTTGAAATTATAGCTAGCTTGGATTATGTTTCAAATTTAAATGTTGCATAGATGCAATTCAAATTTGGTGTATAACTCGTGCGATTAAATTACTATTGGGTTGGGGCCAAAATCACACCATGTAACTTGTGATTAAGTTAAATGTAAGGGAGACTCATAATGTAATTTGTAATTGAGTCCAGCCCCAAATGAAACGCGTGTTATGCAATTATTTAAATAACTTGTAATCAAATTATTGGGTTGGGTCCAATTGGAAAATGTAACTTGATTTGGGCACCAAACTTGTCAAAAGGAAAATAATATGAAGAAGTCGGCCGAATGAGGCTAGGCCGACCTGTGTAAGAGGATTGAGTCTTGTATATAAAAAGACTCAATCATGGAAATCAGATATATACATTCAATCAATCATTCCTAGCAATCAAATATTCTGCTCTAGCAAATATCCTCTCTGCTCTTCTTCAACAAATTGGTCTTCACAAAATCAATGAATTGCTTCATAACAGCTGGGCGAATTTGTAAGCTAGACTAGACTGTAGATCTCCTTCACATATGTGCTAAATATTGTGCATGTCAAGCTCCATTCCAGTTCGGAGTTGTGCATCTTTAGGTAGCAAACTTATTGGCAGATTTGTTGGGTGATATCAAGCTATGACAATCATCTACCTTACAGCCGAAACCCTGCTTGTGCATCTTCAGATTAGGGTTTGCACATAAAGGAATTCATATTGACAAAGCACTGCCCTATATTGGGAGTCTTATCAGATAAGTGATCTGATCCTTATTGTAATTGTAATTTGCTCACACTAAAGAGTTTTGATCTGGATCTTTGATATTGAGTTTTTCCTCCAAAAGGGAGGTTTTCCCAGGGTATATTGTGTTTTGTGTCTCTTGTGTGTTTACATTTAAGTTAATTTCTGAGTTTACTTAAATCTAATCACTAAAACTAACATGGTATCAAAGCCAGGTTCCCTCTATAAGGCCTAACAACTTGAAGGAAGAACCTGTATTTCTTCTTTTACAGATTAGGGCTGAAGAAGTCTACGGTGAATCAAAAAGTTAAATAGCAATGTTTGCTTGACAAATTGAAGGCATCAATGGGATGATATCAAGAATAAGATTCCGGGTGTTCTCATTCCTCTATTCTCAATTGTAGGGTCCACTTGGTTTGGAGATTTGCATCTAATTGCCTCATTGTTATTGGTGTCTTAACTAGTGCACAAGGTTCTCTTGCTTGTTAACTACTTCATATGAGGGTAATTTCATATGTCGGTTTGTACACTTGTGTTTAGATCTTAGTATTCCTTTTATTCATTAAAGGGTTGCATAACTATCTTCCTAGGGTTTTGTTGACGTGTATTTTGTACACCATCATACACAGAATAAAATACCTTAAGGCATCTTATCCTCTCTTGAAAAAAGTCTCTAACTGCTGAAGATTCGCATGAAGGATCAGTTAGGATGACTCCAATGTTCTGGTTTGTAGGGTCTCTACGTGTGGATAAGCACCAGTTGGTATGATGTGATTTGCTGTGTCCTCAAGGGGATCTTACACTCCGAAATTCCGAAATCTTACTAAACTAAGAAGCTTTCAAAAAATAACAAAAGGATAGGGTTTTGAAAGAAGTTTAATCTAGTCTAACCCTAAGAATGACTTCGTGTGAACAAGACTTGGCAAGATTCAACCAACTTCAATTTTGCCATAAGATAACAACTCAATTGAAATTGATGCGATCTTCTAAGGTAATAAAATGATTTTCAACACATCAAAGATCAAAGACACTACCACGAAGGTACATATCCAAGATACAATGATGATTGAAGGTTAAGTAATTTAGGTATTCTCCAGTCGACCACACAAGGTGTTCCTACAATCAGCAAGAAGCTAGTGGTTTGGATTACGAATCCTACCAAAGATCAAGTCTCATACTATGTCCTTCAAATTAACACACTACTTTGATTGAGCATGATTCAAGTAAATTTAACAACCATGAAGATAACCAAGAAAGTTGCAACAAAACACCATAACTTCAATATTTCATTGATTTCAAAGTCATCATGTACAACAATTGCTTGAATTCCTCTCCTCAAACTCAATCTTGCTACAAAAGTAAAATTGCTTCTAATTTTAATCTCTCTAATCTCTCAACTATCTCTATTCTCTATTACTCTAGTTACAAATGAAATGGAAAATGAGGGTATAAATAGCATCCTCAATTACAATGAAAGGTCCAGATTGAAAGTAGATCAACGGTCAAGATCATGACACCTAAACCCTAATTAGGGTTTGTTACAAATGGCCTCCTTTTTACTGAACAATATTAAATGCATAGCCAAATATTAAATTTGGCACAAAAATCTAGGAGACATAAACCAATGACAAATAAGATGCCATGCCATCTATAACAACCTCTCATCTAGAATCTTATTCCCTTTCCAATTCTCTTTTTTAGCATATGCAATGAATCTTGATATGATTCCTTCGATCTCTGCAATTGGAATCTTGGGAAGATTCTTCATACTTTCTTCCAAATGGATGACTTGATCGAATGCATCTAGAAGAGCTGCGTCCCACGAAGGTTCAAGTTCCTTTGTTCTTTCAATCAGGAGCATGGTGGCAAACATCTGATCATATTGCTCATCTGTAACATTTGCGTCCTTGCAAAAGATGACCTTGATTCTATCCTCTAATTCCTGCATATCCACATCTGTCTCGACCTCGATCCTTCTGCCAAGAATGGTACGAAGTACCTCAAATACTCTGTCCTGGATAGGATTGATCACCTCCTCAACTTGGCTACATTTAGTACTGATGTCCTCGAAGAGAACACTCTTCATATGGAGTAAGGTTGACCACTGAAGCAAACTGTGAGGTCCTCCATCCATGATCTTTTCTTGCGCTAAGACCTTCCTTGATGTGTGTCTAATTACTTTCAAGACAGGAATGATAACATCTTTGGTATGGGCAAATGCGGCTACTGTTATCATCAAATTGTGGATTATCTCAAGAACCTGGATAGCTTGATGAATAATCTTCATCATCCTTGTTACAAACTCTATGGCCACTGTATGAGATTTATCCATCCAAGTACTTGTACGCTGGACCATATTCCTGAATCTTTCTGCCTGTCATTCTGTACCATCGACTCCAAGGATTCTTCCACTTGAACTGTTCTCTTCTCAGGTCTAGAAGATGTACCGGATGATCGCTCTCTGTTAGCCCCTTGCATCTTCTTGGAAGATTCTCTCTTTCCAGGTCTCTCTTTCCTCTTCGAACCTCTTGGATGGAGATTGCCCTCACTGGCACATCGAAGGTTACCTTCACCTAAATTTCTAGGATTAGGATTGCCTTCACTCACACTAGCTCCACCTTCGGCTGGTTTCTCTTCCAAAGTGAAAGTCATAGCTATGCCTTGCTCTCTCAACTTCTGATGTTGTACGTCAACCCATCTGCGAGTACAAGACAAGACTGGAGCCATTAAAGCATCTAAATCCATGACCTCGGGCTCATTCCAATCCAACCTTATTGTTTTACTTTCTCGATCATAGGATGACTGGATATATCTGCCACTGTCCTGAGCTTGGTCGGCCACTCTATAAATCCTGCATTTCCTGATGAAATCCAAAGGCAATCTAGAATGCATTTTTCGTTTCACTTCAAGATCATCTAAGAGATTCATCATAAAATCTTCAATTTGGTACTCATGCTTAAATTTCCTACCGACCGTCTCCTCTAAATGTCCATGTGGATCAAAGCTTTCTCTCAAAGCAAAAGATGAAAAAGAATACAAGGCTAACTCCTTCTCTGCGTCATCCATGGCTAAAGCATTAGGACATACCTCAACTGAATTGCCCAAAATGATAGGTACTGGAACTCCATTCCCATGTCCGTGTCTGAATGCCTTCGCATATGCTGCCAACTGTCTTGTTACTTCAAGTAACACAATTCTGTCTGTCGGATATCTCGGCAACATGTATGGAGGTAAAGGACATCCATGCACTCTAATATAAGTGAACTTCGGAAACTGAATAAACCAAGCACCGTACCTCTTCACCAATTCCTGTGCATCTTGAGATAATCTGTTGTGAATCCCACCTTGCAACGTCCTTGTGATGTTCATCGTGAAGGTATCATTAACTAACTTGTAGTTGCTCCCTGGCGGATGATGCAAGTAGGCATAGGAATCACAAGCTCTGACCTCGCCGGGTCCTCTTCCAATCACTCCTCTATGAGGTAGTCCTGCGTACTCAAAACTCCTAATCAAGGCATAGATGACGTACGAACTCATGTGGAAGGACTTAGTAGCCTTGAGTCTCCTCAATTGTACGTCCAAGCAATGGCTAATCATCCTAGCCCAATGTATCGTACCTTTTCCTTGAACAATCACCTGGATGAAGTAGAACATCCATTTCTCAAAATAGAAGGCGTGAGGGGCTCCTGTAACTCGGTTGAGCATGGTAATCAAATCTCTGTACTCCTCCTGAAAATCAATCCTGTGAGGTGTGTTCAGGATCTTGCTTAGACGGGGACGACTCTTGAGTAGCCAATTTTTGTTGATGATGCTTAGACAAGCATCTGGATCATCTTCGTACATAGACCTGGCTCCCTCTATGCTCTTGTATATCATGTCCCTGTGCTCTGGAAGATGGAAAGCTTCACTTATAACTTCCTCTGAAAGGTATGCCAAAGTGTTTCCCTCATTGGACACGATCGTTCTGGACTGTGGATCATAATGACGAGCACACTCGATCATCAACTCATGGCACTGAACTGCTGGAGGAAAGCCGGCCGCCTTAATGATGCCACTCTCGATTATTCTTCGGGCGACAGGTGACGGCTTGCCAATGTAAGGGACCTCTCGAAACTTCCTCGTGTTGAAGTTACCTAAGTTAGTATCTCCAATGTTGCTCCACTTCGACACGATCTTCGTCTCCACTTCTTCGGTCTTTTGATCTTCTTTCATAAGAGCTGAACGACTGGTGGATGCTCCCGCCTTCGGGGTCGCCATACCTACACAACATTTCATAATGAGAAACTAGATCTTGCAATATATAACATAGATTAGATAATATTTTAGGAAACTTCATGATAAGTCTTAGAGTTATCATTTCCTAAAAAATGATCGAGCTAGGAATTCAAAATTCAAAATTCAAAATTTAAGCTATGACGATCTAAAACTTAAAACAATAAAACCAAATCGCCATACCTCACGAGAGAGCTAACTCTAGAATGCAAATGAATAAAATAGCCTAGGCAAAATTGATATTTCAATGTGATCTTCAAATAAATGTCGTTCTTATCAATATCGCTACCTTTGATATGTCCTTGACGTGATCTCCTCTAAATGATCAAACCTTTATCAATTCGCTCAAAGGGAAAATTAATGTTCGCACTCCTTGGATGATACTTCGCACCACCTTGGATATAAATTCGCACCACTTTGCTTTGTATACTCCAAATCGCATTTCTCCTTTGTCTCCCTCAAATCGCATGTAAGAGATGAAAATGATAATGTGAAAATGACGATTCTCACCTCTCCTTTATAGCGCTCACCTCATATTCACCTTGAGGCCGACTTGGTAATTAAATAAGGCAATTTAAACGATTTTTAAATAAATACAAGGGTCGACCTCCATAAAACAAATAAATACCAAGCGCTATATTTAATTTTTTATTAAAATAATTAATTAATTATTTGCCAACGTTTTTTAATTTAACAATTTCGATTTTTACAAGGCAAAAACAATTAATTAATACCAAGCGCAAATATTAAATGCCATTTTAATTGGATTTTCAAACTTATCGAATTTTCTAGCATTTAAATAATTTCAAAAATGTGTTTGAGCGCCAAAATTTGAAAATGAAATATACAAACCTCATCGCCCTGGTCCCTGACTGAGGGACAGGAGCGATCCATCATCTTGGTCTCGATCCTTGCACATTTGACGTTCAAAGTCTTCATCTCCACGTTGGAATTGGCATTTTCGCTGGGTCCTTCGAGCTTAATTGACTTATCCTTGCAAATGAATGTATCTCATGACCATTATCGCCCTGGTCCCTTGGAGAGGGACAGGAGCGATCCCTATTCTTTCACGTGAGATTCTTCGTTCTTGATATCAATTCCTCGTTCATTATCCTTCAAACAACGTTTTGAACCCTTTGCAAGTTTGTTTTGTCATGATCTTCGAAGGATGATAAGTGCTTTAGCAAATATCGCCCTGGTCCCTTGGAGAGGGACAGGAGCGATCCTCATAATTTCTCCTTGATCTTTGCAACTTTGAACTTCAACCTTCATTGTCAGGGACAAACCATGTTATTCTTTCACTCCCCTTTCGTTTTGCTTGAATTCCACAAGACACCTTGATGTTTTAGAAGATCATCGCCCTGGTCCCTTGGAGAGGGACAGGAGCAATCTTGAAGCTCTAGCTAGAATTTGCCACCTTTCAACCTTTGTACTTTGATCATCATCTTTCAAATGGCGCTCTCGATCTTGCCCATCCTTGTCTTGCCTTGATTTTAAAGGAATATGAGTGTTTTAATAAAAATCACTTTGGTCCTTGTCCAAAGGACAGGAGCGATATAACTTTCTTATTCAAATTGGTATACTTTGACTTTCGACACCTTTGCATATCACCTTGTTAAGACGCCTTAGACCTTGTGTGATCCTACAAAACCTTGACTTGGCATGAATTTTACATGAATTGGCAAGTATAATAGATATCGCTCTGGTCCCTTGGAGAGGGACAGGAGCGAACTTTAAGATTTTGAGCTTGTCTTTGTTTCCATCCACTTGCCATCGCTTTCATAATGTAAGATGAAGTCCCTTGATCCTTCTTAATCACTTGATACTTGTTTGACTTTTGAAATCTATGCCTTTATGGAAATATCGCTCTGGTCCCTGCCTGAGGGACAGGAGCGAACCTAGGTGTCTTGGTGTAAATCCTTTAATGTTGCGACCTTTGATGCCTTGTGTTTGATTGAGATGCCTTGAAACGCCCTTTGCCACCTTGTTCTTCATCTTGGAGTGTCTTGAACTTAAAGAAAAGGCAACATTACCATTATATCGCCCTGGTCCCTTGGAGAGGGACAGGAGCGATCTTGCTCTTGTGGGCTTCATCTCACCCTGTTAACTTCAAAAATTATCTTCAATGTATTCGTAATGTTCCTTTCCACTCATCCATGCCTTGGGATCCATTGTAACTTGGCAAGAAAATCATCTAAGACAAAAATCGCTCTGGTCCCTGCCTGAGGGACAAGAGCGAACTTGGGCATTTAGGTCCCTTGTTGACGTTTCATAATCTTCAATTTATCTTCAACGGGTTTAACTCATATCTTTTCTTGCCTTCAAAACAAAAACTTGCTTGACCTTTGTCCAGAACATGCCCTATGAAGGACTTCGCTCTGGTCCCTTGGAGAGGGACGGAAGCTACAAAGAACTTCACCCTGGTCCCTGACAAAGGGACAGGAGCGATTTTTACATTTTGAGTCATTCTCCTTCACGACGGCACTTCAAGTTATATTCATTTGGTAGAACACATCTCCTTGGACCTCTTCAAATCATCAAGTCGTTAAAATCCTACAAGGATAAAGCAATATTTAATTTTTAGCTCTGGTCCTTCACTGAGGGACAGGAGCGATTTTCTTCCCTGAGGCATTTCCGTGTTCGTGAAATTCTTCAATTTATATTCAACGGAAAGATCACGCCTTCCTTCATCACTTTTAATTCGAAATTCATCTTGACTTTGCAGGGACAGTAAGATATTTGAAAACGAGCTCCGGTCCTTCACTGAGGGACAGGAGTGATTTTGCTCCTACACGCCAAAATAACATGATTTCACAAGTTTAATCAATTCACGAGGCAAAAACAAATCATTCCCAATGCCCGGGATCAAAAATCAAAAAACTTCAAAATTTAGTCAAAATTACTCAATTGGACAAAAATTCACATTTCATCTTCAACACTTAGACAAATTTAAGCTCTGCACTCAAAATTTCCAATTGAAAATAGACCACTTTGGCGAATTCATTTCATTCAAAATTTGCATCCTACAAAAGAAGGCTCAAAAAGCTCTCAAAACTGACTGGATTCTGGCCTGAAAAGACGACAATTAAAACCCTAAGGCTTGACCCTAAACCCAGACAATTGACTGACTAACAAAACCCTAAAAAACGAAGCGAAAGGCGAGCGAAAAACGAGCAAAAAGAGGGGGTCCCCATTTCAAATGGGGCGATGTGTGAAATGGTCACAACAGGTTTGCAACAATCACCCTAGTTCAACCTTTGTTCTTGTGTTAAGAATTTGTTCTAATCCAATTCAAATTATTGAAGTTAGTATTTGGTTATACCCTACTCTCTATTTTGAGTATGTTTATCTCTCAACCTATTTGATGTGGTTTGCTATGAATATGTAATAATCTGAATTGATGCATTGATCTAAATACATCCTTGGCACTTAAGATTTCTGCATGTGTGTTCAGATATAAAACTAGGAGTATTATGATGGATATAACAACAAGCACAAATAGGAAGATTGAAAGATAAATAAATTTATAGGAGATTAAAAAATATGGAACTTTAGTTGAAAACATATAGTGTCCTCTAATCATTGGTGTGGTAGGCATGTAAAGGTAAGATGCCTTAGTCATCCTATTTAGTATCTATGCCCAATGATGACCTTACTATCTTCTTCTGATGATACTTGTTAGATAGTTCTGATGCATCATATTCTATCTAAATCTTGAAATGCTTAATAATCTTGCTGCTCTAGCATTACATACTATCTTGGTGTGTCTACTAACATCATACGGACTGTATTCTCTGTTCTATAATAAGGTTGGCATGTAGGACTGGGACTGTGTAACACTTGGTTCTCTTCAGCTCTTCATAAAAGCTCTCATGTTCTATGTTATACATTTATTATAACCTTGCTCTGCTCCTCTTGTGTAGAATATTGCCTTTAGCTCTAATGCATTTCCTGTCATGGCTTTCACTATCCTCACATAATATTCATTGTGATATTATCTCTTCAATTTGAGCATACTGCCTATGCCATTTTTTTGAGGTAAGTATTCTCTTTATGATGAAACCTAAGATGAATGAGGTATCTAACTTATTGAGGTTGTCTTTTGATCATACGCTTGTGCTCAACTACAATGTGTATCCTTTTGAGTGGTTGATACTCATATTTGATTTTATGTATTGGTTGGAAAGACAATTTGGCTTATATACCTTGCTTATGAATTTTGTAAAATGTTAGATTGTTAAGGTTTTCTGAAGTCATACACTTGCCTTAGTTTTCTGATATGATCAGGCACAACTAACTCTTTGTTATTCAACTATGGAAAACAATACTTTTAAAGAATGTTGTGTAGCTTTACACTATGATTGAAGTTGATCATAGACTGGCAATATCCTTTTGAGCAATCTTGCCATATGTTGTTAATGGTGGAATTCTAGTCAATAAAGAGATAAGTTGTTTTACATGTTAATTCATTCTATTGGGATATTTAATCATGTTGATGCTTCTCTTCAAGATATTCTTGAATTACCATGCCTTCAAGCTTAAGAGGGAGCTTGGTATCTTCACAGGTATGCCATGATCATAATGATTGTGCTATGGGTCCATTTCGTAAAAGTGAAGTAAGGAGAAGATTGGCATTTCTCATCTTTGATTTATGGTAACTTATGTTGGCTGCCTTCCTTGATTGATTCTTATATTATGCAATCTTCATGAAACTTGGTTACCACAATTTTATATTAAGAATCAAGAGAGAGTTCCATATGGAAGTTTTTGAGAAAATATGAAGCTAGATGTGTAGCTCATAGTTACAAGGAAACATTTGCTCTTGCTGCTAGATATAGTAATATTAGAACCATTATAGTTAATGTTGCAGGCTGGAAGTTGGATATTAAGACTGTTTTCTTAATGTTGTCTATATTGAATAATTATAAGGTTATAAGATTCAAGATAGAGAATCTCATGTGTGCAGATTAAAGAAAAACTTTACAGCTTCAAGCAAGCTTTTTGAGCTTGGTATGAGAAGATTGACAAGTATTTGATTAGTTTAGGATCTTGCAAGAATGATGATGATTCTAACCTTTACTTTAAAAGTATTTTTTGGTGAAATGCTAATTCTGGATAAGTTATTTCTAGCCGATGAAAATAGTCTCATCTCTACATGACGAAAGAATTAGCTTCAGAGTTTGAAATGAAGGACTTAGGCTTAATGCATTACTTTCTAGGGTTAGAAGTATAACAATATCTAATGAAATTATTCTAAGTCAAGGAAGTATATTGAATAGATTTGGAATGATGGATTGCGAACCTATGTCTAATCCTATGGAAACTAACTTGAAGAAATTGAGTTCATTTTTGTAGATCCATCGGAGTACATATAGTTGATTGGATCCTTGATGCATTTGTTATCAACCAGTTTATGAACAAACCAAAGCATGTTCATCTTGCTGCAACCAAGCATATTTTGAGATATTTGCCAGGAACAACTGGCTACAGGGTGAAGTATCCAATCAACATTGTCATCACCCTAGAAGGCTATTCAGATTCTGATATGGCAGGAAGTGTTAGAACACTTCAGAAATTTGCTTCAACTTGAGTTTTGCTCTAATCTCTTGGGTCAGCAGGTATCAGTCCTTAGTTGCATTGAGCACTGTTGAAGCTGAGTACATTGTGAAGTAGTGTAGCTCACAAAGCTTCTTGCTAGGTTGTTTGGGCAACCTTGGGAACCCTCAGTCATTAATTGTAACAATCAGAATTGTATTGAGATGTTTGCTAATCCTATGTTCCATGACATGCCAAAACATGTGTAAACTCATTATCACTATGTTCATGATATGGTACAGAAAGGTGCCATTCAGCTGAATACGTCAGTATCAATGAGCAGATTGCAACTGTTCTCGCCAAGTCTTGTGTTTGAGTGAAGTTTGTGTGCTTAAGAAAGAGACTTGGAATTGTGGAGAACACAACATTGGCTGAGAGAGTCTCAGTCCTAGTGATGCTTTAAGTTGCATCTTCCACCCTTTGTGGGCAATGCAAGGTGACATTGGATCCTTCTTTGGGAGAAGGATGAGGTGAAAGACCTCCTCCACCCTCTGCGAAAAGCAAGGTGGCAAGTTATTCTTCTCAGTAGAGAAGTTTTGAGGTGTAAGACCTCCTCTCACCCTCTGCAGGCAATGCAAGGTGGATCCATCCTCTACGGGCAATGCAAGATGAATAATGAACGAAGTTCATGATATATATTTGTATATTCTTCTCACAGGTGTGCACTAATCCTCTGCAGACAATGTAAGATGAATTTCATGGAAAAGTCCATGATGCATGACTACACTATGACTTGGATAGTTGGTTGAATCCTCCCTAGCTAAGAGGGAGTGTTGAAATTATAGCTAGCTCAGATTATGTTTCAAATTTAAATGTTGCATTAATGCAATTCAATTTTGGTGTATAACTTGTGCGATTAAATTACTATTGGGTTGGGCCCAAAATCACACCATGTAACTTGTGATTAAGTTAAATGTAAAGGAGACTCATAATGTAACTTGTAAATGAGTCCATCCCCAAATGAAACGTGTGATATGCAATTATTTATATAACTTTTAATCAAATTATTGGGTTGGACGCAATTGGAAAATGTAACTTGATTTGGGCACCAAACTTGTTAAAAGGAAAATAATATGAAGAAGTCGACCTAATGAGGCTAGGCCGACCTATGTAAGAGGATTGAGTCTTGTATATAACAAGACTCAATCATGGCAATCAGATATATACATTCAATCAATCATTCCTAGCAATCAAATATTCTGCCCTAGCGAATATCCTCTCCGCTCTTCTTCAGCAAATTGGTCTTCACAAAATCAATGAATTGCTTCATAACAGCTGGGCGAATTTGTATGCCAGACCAGGTTGTAGATCACCTTCACATATGTGCTAAATAATGTGCATGTCAAGCTCCATTCCAGTTCGGATCTGTGCATCTTCAGGTAGCAAACTTATTGGCAGATTTGTTGGGTGATATCAAGTTGTGATAACCATCTACCTTACAGCCGAAATCCTACCTATGCATCTTCAGATTAGGGTCTGCACATAAAGCAATTCATATTGACAAAGCAATGCCCTAGATTGGGAGTCTTATCAAATAAGTGATCTGATCCTTATTGTAATTATAATTTGCTCATACTAAAGGGTTTTGATCTGGATCTTTGATGCTGGGTTTTTCCTCCAAGAGGGAGGTTTTCCGAGGGTATATTGTGTGTTGTGTTTCTTGTGTGTTTACATTTAAGTTAATTTCTAAGTTTACTTAAATCTGATCACTAAAACTTACATTTTTTGTTATGCTAAATTCTAGTTAGTTGGTGTTCCAACATATTTGTATTAGAAGAATAATTATCCAATAATACATGTTTTCGAAGAATTATTGTCTATCAAGATATATATGATCTACATACATCATAAAAATAAATATAAAAAACGAGGTAGATCATTATTTCAATTGTTTCACACACTCTTTAATTAATGATAATAATTGTTAACTGAAATTAATTCGATCATATATATTGAAAAAATTATTGTCTATCAAAATATACATGATCTACAAAAATATATATATATATATATATATATATATATATATATATATATATATATATATATATATATCATTTCAATTGTTCTACATACTCCTTAACTAATGACAACCATCGAGCAATCTGAATTACAATAGTTCATTTTCTTTAAATATATATATATATATCATTTCAATTGTTCTACATACTCCTTAACTAATGACAACCATCGAGCAATCTGAATTACAATAGTTCATTTTCTTTAAACATGTAGACTTGGTGAAATTCCTAAATACTAATAAAGTTTTTTGCTTTTTCAGCCTTTCGATAACCTTTTTACTCATTTCAAATCAGGACTTCCTCGGCTGTCGTACCAAAGCGGAGATTTTTCATGCGACCGCCATATTCATGTTATGACATGGCAATCAGCAGCACACGCAAAATTTTCTGTTTTTTTAATCTCCTTAAGAACCTTTACACATTTACAGTGTGACTCAAGAGTCGATTTCAGTAGCGATTTGGAGACGGTTGAAAAGATTACAGAGCTAAAAATGGAAGCCAAAATGTGGCTTGTCGTAGTCTATTGCTTGGTGGGTATTTCACAGTCAATAGTTCTGGGGTCGCCAAATTTAGCAGTAGCTCCTCTCTCCAGAATTGCCTTTGGGTCCTGTGCTAACCAGAGTGCACCTCAGGTATTTTCTTTTTCACTGCCTATGTCGACAAATGACGAATGACTGCAAGTTTTTAAATTGAATTCAATGAGAATTGTGTTCAAACTAAGCAATTATTTTCCTCACTCGGAGGAAAATATAAAGTTAATGATGGCATACTTTTGGATATGGGACCATAGCTTTTATAACGAGCTTTGTTCAAGCTTAACTAAACCACCCAAGTTCTCAGACTAAGGAGTCTCTACAATTCACCCAGGATAGAGGAACTGAAATGTCTACCTGGCCTCAAGAAGCTTGAAAATGGTTTAGTGTTTGGGAAATTCCCTATTTATGATTTTCGAATGTTTGGTGGTTATGTGCAATAGAGCATGTGGTCGCGGACAATTTTTACGGGTCATTTTAAGCCAGAGTTTTAAGAATTAAGTCGCCAGTTAACTAAAATAAATAAAGAGAAATATCGGCTTAAATTTGCAAATTATGAAGCTTAGCGAGTCTGATTGTTAGGGAAAAATTCTATGTTAAACGAGCTTGAGCCATAGCAGTGTTGCGGGGAGTGAATAAACGGGAAGTTCACCCTTCAGAGCATTTATCAGATGCATCAATTGCCCAGTGGACCATTAATGTTCATCAGGGAAGGCTGTTGTGAACCACTAGGAATGGGCCATGAAGGCCGACTCCGTATTGACTCTTGAGTCTTGACACAGCTGATTCTAGAAAATGATTTAACATAATGATGCATAGCAGATTTCCCAATTGCATAAATATTAGTCTAATTTTATTTTTTTTGATATAGAAAACCTGGTTTAGGTCCAGGAAGCGTAAAAAACAATTTGGAAAGGCAAAGCCCAGCAAACCAGCTAAAACAGCCCGGTAGACAGAGACAGGACAGAGCCCAAAACATGAATGAAGACCAAAACAGCTTGTACAGATCAAGCCAACACCAGAGACAGCATAAGAAGGCCGCAGTGAGAGAATCCACGAAAAAGAAGAAACATATCAAAAGCAGCCCCCAACAAAACGCAACCACCACAGCCATCAAGAAGAGGAATGCCCCGCCAAGCAGCCGAGATCAAGTTCCAGAATTGGGAGGATGTTCTTTGATATCATCCTGGATCAATTTTAAGACAGGCTAAACAAACTCTCGAGTCCAAACAAATGAGTTGGGCGAATCATTATCCGCCAAACCGACCGCCTTATTGGCAGTCCAATCAGCAACCTGATTGCCAGACCTTTTAATGTGGTAAAATTTCATCTCTGAAGTCCTGAGCCATTTGCATAATCCTTTCAACTATAGCAGCCAACCTCCAACTTCTTACTGCCCCACCTTTAGCAGCCTCAATGACAAGCTTCGAATCACCCTCGACCAAAAGCCTGTCCCATCCTCTACTCAGAGTAATCTTCATTCCTTCCCATAAGGCTATGTAATGTCCCATTCCCAAACTAAGATTAGTTCCCATAAGCATTACCCACTGGGATCATTCAAATTTGAGAAGTCTCCCATGGAGACAAATTTGTAAATAAGATTCGAAAAGAAACCAAACAATCTTTACGATCATTATACCAACCATATCCGAATTGGCGATCCTACAGATCAACTGAGGCAAGTATCAATTTATCAAGGATGGATAGAGATGATAGACTATGGCATTCTAACGAGCATCGATTAAGAATGAAGATCAATAGAGGAGAAATTAATCAAGTGATTAGTTAAGAAATGATTAAAGAATTGTATAGTGATAATGATCAACATTCCTTAATGGTATTGTCAAGTATAATCAGGCATATTTAATCGATAAAGTAGAAAGAAAGAACAATCGATATTATGCAGAATCAAGTTGGGTAATGACAGCGATTCTAAGATGGACTTATGATGATTCAGGGAAAGTTACCACTAATCAATTGAAGTCTAAAGGATGCGTTGGCATATAGGGATCAGATATTGATTATAAGGGCAGCGATTAGTGAAGTCTAAATCGATAACAATACTTGCCATGAAATGGTGCGACTAGTATTAAGGAAAGGAGACAATGATCAATAGACATGAGACATGTCTTTCGGATACAATTCTTCAATCATGAGCGCCTGAAGAGATATTAATAGGGGATCATAAGTCTCTTCAAGACACGGAAGTTATTAATCTGGTTTCATATTCACAGCACTCACGGAGCCCTTTGGTCAGCCAAGTAAGAGGGGGGGTATCATCCACCCCACAACAAGGTGAAGTGCGCACAATTAGAAAGTAATAATCAGACACAGCGCTGCACTATAGCATTAGGACTCACAAATGGAGTATGAATTGAGAGGTTACATGGAAAGAAATGAACAAACAACTGAACCATTACTTCAAGCCCTTCAAAACATAAATGATATTTTAACCAAAGGCGTGAGAGGGAAGATACCCACAACCAATCCAAGAACAACCATGAAACTACAACAGGGTCAAAATCAAGCACAAATGGACCTCCCTTCTTAACCAGGGACAGACCACCAGGAGAAAATAGGGAAATTCACAATCCTAATATGAGGGAGCTTGCCATAGAACATGCAAGACTAGACCCTGAAGTCAAAAGGAGCATCCCTTTTGTAGCCTATTGTGAGGCAGCAACAAAGAACCTTCCCAAAAGAGGAAATAACCTAAGCAAATTAAAACCTACAGCATAAATTAAGAAAATTAAGCATACTAGTTTTGATGGGACAGAAAAAATCTCAGCCCGTGCTTGGACTAAAAAATTAGAAACATACTTGACCCTTAGCCCCATGTTAGAAGAAGAGGCCATCACATTTGCCATACTACACCTAGAAGGAGTCACCCATGATTGATCACTCATGGATCATAAGAACATAAAAACTTATAATGCATTTAAGAAAAGATTAATAGAAAGATTCAAACAAAAGCATCCCCAAAGGCACTTTAGGGAGCTAATGAGGATAAGAGAAAGGGGATCACTCGAAGAGTACGTGGCAAAATTTTAAAGGCTAGCAGTCAAGGTACCCAAGATATCCGAAGATAGGCTCATCTACCTATTTGTGGAAGGATTATCAGACACCACTTGTGGATTAGCAAGTGCCTTGAATCCTACTACACTACAAGAAGCAATTCTTAAGGTCACAAGGCTTGACTCCGCCCAAACAAAGGAAACAAGTCACCATAAGAGGGTACCACCAAAAGATAGTCATTTCATTGAGGAGGATGGATGCAACACACCAATGGATGCAACAAACCATATCTTTCCTATAATGATCAAGAAGAATTAAAGAAGGAATGGAGAAGAGGACACGTTTGTAAGCAAGATGAAACCAGCAAGGAAAAGGTAAGGACACGTTTGTACGCAAGATGAAACCGACAAGGAAAAGGTGTGCTACAAATGCCAAAACGAATGGAGACATGGACACATCTGTAATCTGTAGGATCTTAAGCAAAAGAACTTATGTATCAGATGTAATGAAAGATGGGAGCTAGGAAATAAATGTAGGAAGAGAAGCCAAGCCCATAAAATTGAAGCCACGTCCATTGAAGAAAAAAGAAAACAAAGGGAAAGAACAGAAAACACATGGAGTTTTGTGGAGGAAAAAATCTAGGGGTTACAACACCCTTGCATCCACAAGAAATAGTTAACTTGGCAGATTTAAACTTTCCATAAAACATCACATAAAGGTGCAACAAGCTGTTATGGGTGAACACCATTAATGGAGTTAGATACCTCATATAATTGAGTTAATGATTTGGCCCCAAGAGATGGTTTTGGTCTTGGTTGGATACTCCTACCTCTTGTGGATTGGTTACTTCGAGAGATGGTTCTGGTCCTGGTTGGATGCTCCTGCCTCTTGAGAGTAAGGTGAATTGGCCCAAGAGATGGTTCTAGTCCTGGTTGGACACTCCTTTCTCTTGTGGATTGGTTAATCCAAAAGATGGTTTTGGTCCTGTTTGGACGCTCTAGATCTCGTGGATGAAATGATAGATTGATTGGCCCAAGGGAAGGATCTGGTCCTGGTTGGACGTTCCTACTTCTTGTGGACCAAGTGAACTATATCTACATATGTCCTTCTTGTATCTGAATATATCCATGTCTACTTCATGTTTTCATGTTTATACTCCGAGCTTTTAAGTGTATTCTTTGTGTCTTCATGCATTCATGTGTATACTTTGTGTTGATTCATTGTATACTTTGTAATTTATTTGGGAAATGACTTAGTTTTCAATAGCTTGAGGCCAAAGCAATCTTGAGTGGGGAGGACTATAATGTCCCATTACCAAACTAAGATTAGTTCCCATAAGCATTACCCACTGGGATCATTCAAATTTGAGAAGTCTCCCATGGAGACGAATTTATAAATAAGATTTGAAAAGAAACCAAACAATCTTTACAATCATTATATCAACCATATCCAAATTGGCGACCCTACAGATCAATTGAGGCAAGTATTGATTAGCATATTAAGGAAGTTTACAAAGGCATCGATGGTTGATAAGGAACAACAATGATATCAAGGATGGATAGGAACGATAGACTATGGCATTCTAATAAGCATCGATTAAGAATGAAGATCAATAGATTGAATTAAGGAGGAGAAACTAATCAAGTGATTAGTCAAGAAATGATTAAAGAATTGTATAGTGATAATGATCAACTTTCCTTAATGGTATCGTCAAGTATATTCAAGGATATTTAATTGATAAAGTAGAATGAATGACTAATTGATATTATGCAGAATTAAGTTGGGTAATGACAACGATTCTGATATGGACTTAATCGGTGATTAAGGAAAAGTTACCACTAACCGATTGAAGGCTAAGGGATGCGTTGGCATATAGGGATTAGATATCGATTATAAGGGCTGCTCATCTTCTTGATGGATTGACTCTACGTTTTCTCCATGAATTGGGGAAGGAATTTCCATCTCTACCAATGACTCATCAATGGCCAATATGTCATTTATGATTGTTGATGCAATAGAACGAGATAGTTCTAGCCATTGTTTCTTCTGAGTAGGTCCTTCATTCACAATTGCCTTCCCTTTCTTTTTAGTACTTTCGATTGGCCTGCACTTTGAGATGCCTCTGCATTTGAAGAACATTCTTCTGCTTCACCCATCAGGTTACAAGTCAAGGTTATATTTCTCTGTCTTAATCGATGACTTTGCTGATCAACCAACCACCTAGAATATTTCACAACTGGCCGCATCAAGGTGGTCAAGTCTGCATGCTCTGGTTTTGACCATTTGATAGGAGAAAGAGGTGCATACTCATCAAAGCTAGGCTGAGTATATTCTGCATTATCCTCTAGCTGATCCGACGCAAGGAAAGGTCTAGTCATTTTGATCAAGCTTACTGGCAGTCTAGATGATAACCTTTTCTTGATGTCAAATTCATCTGCAACATTTGCCCAAAAATCCTCTATGTCTGAATCTTTCTCCATTCATTGATCCAATATTGTAGTGAGGATCATAATTAGCTCTGGATCGGTAGAATGTAAAGGGATACCACTACATTTCTAGCTTGACACTTTCAGTTGCTTGTGCTGTTGAACAAGACTCTTCCATATTTCCAATAAAGAATGGAAAGGATATAGCTGCTTTCTGTCTTATTCTTTTGAAGTTCCGATATGTTTCTAGTTGTTTGAGAACTTCAAGTAGGACCATCCTATTGGTTGGATAGATCGGAAGTCGGTAAGGATGACTGTCAAAACCTTGAACTCTTATGTATGTAAATTTCAGAAATTGGATAAACTAGGATCCATACTTGTTGATTAGACTTTTGACTTTAGGAGATAACCTTTGGTGAGTTCCTCCTTGTAATGTCCTTGTGATGTACATCAGGAATGCATCATTGACTCGCTTGAAATGGCTCTTCTCCTTAAGTTGCAGCTGCGGATAATAGTCATAAGACTTGAATTCATTTTCTCTATTGCCAACTACACCTTTGCAGATCAGTCCGGAATATTTAAAATTCCTGGCCAATGAGTAGATAATGTAGGAGTTCATGTAGAATGACTTTGTCTTCTCCAAATTTATCAACTGTTCATGAAGATTGTTGTTGACTATGCGGGACCAATTGAACATCTTGACTCTTGAGGTAATTTCATCAATGAAATAGTACATCCACATCTTGAATGGCGCTCCTTGAGGGCTGCCCATTACCCTATTCAACAGTAGGATGATATCACCATATTCCTCTTTGAAGTATGGGCGCAACAGATTCTTTGGCACTTTCCCTTGGGGTCTTTTCTTTTCTAACCATGACTTATTAATATTTGCCGCATAGAGTTCAGACTGGTTATCATATATCTTTTTGGTATCTTCTTTGGTCTTGTAGGAGGTTTTATTCTAGTTTGGAACTCCAAACGTCTCTTGAATGGCTAACTCTGAAAGATTAGCTAAAACCCTTCCATCAGGTGCAATGATCTTTCTTGATTTTGCATTGTAGTGTATAGCACACTCAACTATCAGCTCAACACATTGTTTAGCCAGTGGAAATCCAGCTGCTTGGACGATGCCATTTCTCATCATCCGGCAAACAATGGGTGTTGGCAGGTGTCCATCATGCCCGTACATTCTCTTTTTGAAGTCTTTGAAATCCACATGCACAAGGTCAGTGTCTGTGACGTTCTTTCACTTGGATTTGATCTTTGATTTTGTATGCACTCCTTTACTGGCATACTTCATTGGTGCTTTTTTGGAAGGTGCTCCTTTGGTGGTCATTAACATGTATAACACATGAAAATTCAATATTATTTTCAAGACAACTTGCTGATTTTAATTCTGATTTTCAGACCCTTTTACTTGAAAATTTTACTTTCAGCTTGTCAAAAAGCTAAATTTCTGCGAAAAAGTAGACTGAAAGTGAGGAATTTGTCCAAGAAATCGATAAATTTGATGATAAATAAGATAGAAAGGTAGTCAAATTCAGATTTTAGGTCTTCAAAATTGATCTTATGACTGAAATCTACCTTCAATTCTGAAAATACTGTCCAAAACTCAGAAAAAAGTACTTTGTTTTATCTTCCCAACACTCGGAAAATTTTACTCCTTCAAAATTCCTCTTCAAAAATCAACTTTCACAAAAATTTGAGAGAACTTTTTCTCAATTGCTCTCCAAATTTCCAACCTGAATAATGAAAGTGACTGGTTGAAAATATATAGAGTTAAAGGATTTTAAACTTAGAAGCTTCATCTTTGCTTTTTTTTTTTCTAATTTTTATCATTTTTTTGTGTTTTTTATGTTTTAAATATTTCCAAATTGCAAAGTTTATTTCTCTCTCAAAATTCCATCCTTAGCTATAAAAGCAAGGAATCTTCTAGAACTTTCTTCCAAATTCCAAAATTCTTGAATTTTCGAAAATCTTTGTAAGTGTTGAAATTATTTTCCCTTCAAAAATAATTCAAGTGTTAGAAAATATTGAAAATATTTGAAGTGTCCAGTTTATTTTCCAACCCATTTGTTGATCGACCCTCAATTTCCTTTAGCCAATTTTTTGTCTTTCGCCATGGCAAGTTGATCTTCATGTCTGATCATGTTTGATCTTTGAATCTTGGGCGAATTTTCATGTCTGGCTTAGGCATCTTCACATGTTTCATTTATGCCTAGGCAAATTTGGAATGTCTGTGTTCGATCAAACTTTCAAGGTGTGTGGACAATTTACCTTGGGAAATTTTAATTTCTTCTTCAAAGTGTGCTTCCAAGTTGTTTGGACAATTCTCTTTCAACTTCGTTTTTGCTTTAATTTTCTTTCCCTTATGTCTTTCTTGGTCTTTGCCATGTTTTGGCAAACTTTGTTTTAATCTTTTTCCATGCCTAGTGGACTTGGACTCTTGTGTGCCAACTTTGTTTTGCTTTAACCTTTTTCTACATGGCTAGCGGACTGTGCTTGGTCTTAACCATATTTTGATCAAGAAGAGGGTAGAGTTTGAAGCATGTTAGACATCTCCTTGGGGCAGACTTGGAAGACATCATGCCAACTTTCTTTAGCTTTAATCCTTTTCCATGCCTAGCAAACTCCAAGTGTTTTCTTTCCAAGGCGGACTTGAAGGTGGACAAGACATGATTGTTTTGATTTGCTTTATCTTTTGCAACCTTTCTAACTTATCAACTTTGTTTAGCTTTTGCTTGGGGGACCTGGGTGTGGACAAGACATGGCGGACTTGGAGAGTCTCATGCCATCTTCCATCTAGCATGGGCAGACTTTATGGATATTAAGACAATTCCCTTCTTGCCATCCTTTTATGCCTTGTCTTGGACAATTTTAACCATGCTTTTGTCTTTGCCAATGTCCTCTTGCAACCTACTTGGGTGGAGTTTGCCTTCCATCTGTCATCTTTCATGTCCCTAGGTGGACTTTGAATCACTTTGGACAAGTTTCATCATAGCTGGGCGGAGTTTGTAGTGCATTGGGCAAGCAACTTTGTTTTATTCTTGGTGGACTTGGAAAGCTCTCTGCCATTCCAAACTCCTTGCTTTCTTCTTACTCTCAATCCTTGCCTTAGCTTTATTTCTTTGCTTTTGCTTGACTTCCCTTGGGCTTAGTGAACTTTGCTTAGCTTGTTGCTGACTTAACCCTAACCAAAGGTAGGAGTTTAATTAACTCTTGCCAACTTGTGTTTGTGCATGGGCAGAGTTGGAAGAAGTCTTGCTAAGGCGGAGTTGAGTCTTCCTTGGACAAGGCGAGATTCATGCTTCTTGTGCCTTGGCGGGCTTTGAAGCTTCTTAGACACGACGGGGTTTGACAATGTGTTGCCATCCTTGCTTCTTGCCATACCTTCCAAGTGTTGGGCGAAGTTTAAGGAAGCTTGGACATGCTTCCACTTTGCATTGTCTTTGCCATCTCTTCTTAACCTTGGTGGACTTTGCTTGGTCCTTGCCATGAACATGTCTTGCTTAAGTGAATTTTACCTTTATACCATGAATTTTGATCTTCCATGCTGCTGTTATAACCTGCTATGTCAAACTTGGATCTGCCATATCAATGCTGGATTATCTAGAACAAAACCCTAATTAGGGTTTTCACCTTGCTTTTTGCACTTGGAGACCTAATTTCTCAATTCTAAGGACATGGGCATTGATCATATGGCTAGAGGAATGATCTTTTGGAATAAAACCCTAATTAGGGTGTTTACCTACTTTTTACACTAAGAGGCAAAAAATTTAAATTCTGACAACATGGGCAGTGATGATATGACCTGAGGAGCAAAACCCTAATCCTACTATTGAAAAAGCAGAAAAAAGAAAAAAACGAAAAAAAGCAAAAAGCAAGCCCAAAAACGCTGCTGCCCGGATTGTGCCCAAAGTGCCAAAAACAAAACTTTCTATTTTTAGAAAAAAACAAAAAGCAAAAATTCCTAAAAGTAGGAAGTTGTCAAAAATGACCCAAAGCAATTGCAATCCTCGTCCTTCAAACCTTCTAAGCACTTTGACAACGTTCAAACACAATTCTGAGCGTGATTTCACTATTTGGCTTGGGATGACTTCAGAAACTCTAACTAGTACAAAACCCTTCTAAGCACAATTCTCAGAGAAAATGGATTTATGAAACTGCAGAACTAGGACAAAACCCTAAAAAGCAAAAAACAGGGGGTCCCCATCTGCGATGGGGCGATGTGTGAAACAGGTCACTACAGGTACCATTACTAATTTCATTTCTTGTATTGAAATATACATATGTAATCAAGAATCAAAACAATTACTAAGAATTGCTTACTTAAGCAAATTGAAGTTGACTTCATAGCATTGGTTGCAAGCTATAGTTATCTTTTTGAAGACAAATTCTAAGTATCACTAAAAGGGACATTATAGGCTAAGACTTCGGCCAAATTGTTGGTATCAGTTTCAATCCCAAAGAAGTATATTCCTTTAGGTTGACCTTGATGATCACGAAAAATTCCTCCACCACTGGCCCTACCAGGGTTCCCCTTAGAAGCACCGTCAAAGTTAAGTTTTATCCATTGTTCATTTGGTCTTAGCCAAGTACACCTAGGCCCAGGCATGAGAGGTTGCTCCTCCTTGCCCATCTACTTGAAAGTAGGCCAGGCATTTGCCCACTCCACTTCCCTGTAATCCACCAGCCAACTCTCCTTACTATGCATCATTCCTAATTTAGACAATGATAGCTCAATGATGTCCCATAGCCTATCGACACCCTTAGCTTTGTCTTGGAAAAGTCTTCTGGCATGTTCCAACCATAAGCTCCACACAATGATGGCTGGAGCAATATTCTAGATAAACTTGAGCCCCTTAATTTTAATGTTTAGAGACTAACTTTCAAGAAGCTGGTAAATGGAGTTAGGCACCACCCAACGTACCCTCCATCTATTACAAAACCTAGTCTTAATCAAATATAAATAATTTCAATGGATAAACAAATGTTCCAAGCTCTCCTCGGCCTTGCAACACATGACATATATAGAGGGGCTGATGTGGCCAAAAGCCTTCAACCTATCCCAAGTGAGAGCCCTACGCCTACAAACTATCCAAAGAAAGGCATTAGCTTTCAACAAACCCCAACTGCTTCAAATCCTATTTTGCTCCTCTGTATTGACAGAATGACCCCCAACAAAGATCTTTTAGTATGTAGCTGCCCTCCTTATTTCCCCGACAAACTCTCATATCACCACTATCAATAATAGACCATTTATTGATACGCATATGAATCTCCTTGCAAGCCTGAGGGAGATGAGGAGCTTGTGAATGAAAATTAATCCATGTTCGCTTTCTTGGAGGACCAACCATATAGTTTTTGGCAAGTGTATTATAGTAGTCTAAGTTTTAATATAAAATGCAAATAAAGTTATTTACATTTAAATGGATCAATTTTCAAATAGGTAAATCTTGGGCGAGTTTATGGGTCATCTGGAATATACCTTATAATTGTTGCACCACATACTCACAATATGTTCACTAAAGTCACATGATGCCTTATAAGGTTAAAAGGTTTTGAACGTGAGCAGGCCCTTGTGCACAAATATACCTAATACAGATTGAACCTCTAGTCTTTGCAAGCAAGTCTCAATAACGTTGTTAAGTTTTACTCAATAACCTCCTTGATTCACTCTACTTTTGGAAGATGAAAAGAAAAATCATTTCTATAAAAAAACAAAAACATTTCTATACAACACTTGTTGGGACTTGCCTAGAATCAACAAGTCCCAAGGCGAGCCACACTTGGTGGACTTGCTAGATTCACTAAGCCTAGGTGTGTCTCAACTTTAAGACTTGGCCATTTAAATTTTTTTATTTTTAAATTAACAGAATTTCAATGCTAGTTTGATTTAAGACATGCCCATCTAGGATTAAAAAAATATGAAAATGGTGTGTGTTGTGAAGGTCTTTGTGGTTTTGAAGGTCTTCATTTTGGCTTGATGGCAAAGGCTCCACCCCTCGACTGCACCCTATATCATGACAAAGAACATGCTAGGGGCGTTTCTACCAGACCCGTACCAAGGATGGTGCCCCTTGACCCTGTTGGGGGCATTGTGCCTAGACCCCCACAAAGGGGCATTGCCACTTGACCTTGTTGGGGGCAGTGCCCCCAAACCCCGCAAGGGGCACTACCCCTCAATCCCATTTATATGTTTCCCCCAAACCCCCATCGAAACATAATTCTAAGCAAGTAATAGGCCAAGGATAAATAATGATCATAAAAATCTACAAGATACATATCCCTTGTGTAATGCCTCCTTCTCCACAGTGATTAGTTTAGCTGGCCATTAGCCTATTTCGGAGGCTCGTAGGCTAGTCGGGGGCAATAATTAGGGTTTCCTATTTTCTAGGAGGATTCTTTGGTGTTTTCAGGGGTATATGTGGGAGTTTGACAGTTTCGATTTTGGATTCCTTCTCGGTTTTCAGAGAGCTTCAAGATGCTTTGACATGCATCTGCATCACATGACTTTGTTCGGACTTACTATTTTTAGTAAATGCGACGGCTGCTCAGAATGTGGTTAAAATCACTTTGAAAACACTTACTATTTTTAGAAGTATACTATTTTTAGTAAGTACTATTTTTAGCAGGATGTCAGCAGGCCTGTTTAGATGGCTATTTCTAGCAGGTCAGTTTGAGCAGTTGGTCTTCCAAGCATTTTTTGGTGCTATTCTTGGCAAGGGTTCTTCAGCTCAGTTCAGTGACTATTTCTGACAGGGCAATTCTCTCAACTTGTTTCCCCATATCCTTGGAGCTTGTTTTGGCAGGTTCAGTATTTGATGAAAAATGGTGTTTTAAATTAAATTATAACTTAAGGCGAAAGTTGGGCAATTTTTTTAAAGTGATGCCTTAAGTTATATTGATATCTAAGTCATTTAATTATATATTGGGCGATTTATTGTTGAATAAAAATACTTTCTAAAGTGAAATATTAATAAGGCAAGATGGACGCCTTATGGAAAAATAAGAATTTTATAATATATTTCACGTATCTACCTTGGATGCCACATTATGACTTTATTGTCATTAAAGTATATTTGCTCCTATGAGAAGGTCGATTTGGAGAAAGGAGAAATGAAATGTAATTTCAAAATAATGTGAAGTGAATGTGCTTTTGGGTTTGGCGTTCATTTGGAGGGAATGTGAATTTGAATTTGGAAACACAAAGTCTATAAATAAGAGTGTCGGACTCTTGTTTTTGGTATCCAAGAATTTTTATAATGAAATGTTGCCAAAATGCAGAGTGAAAGCTTCGGGGAATGCTTACCTCCTAGCCATAGCTTGATTTCTTGCTTGCAATACAACAACTAGTCAAGCCAGAGACTGCTCTTCATTCAGAGGAGTGGATTGAAGATAATGTTGCAGATTTATATATTAGATTTCTGATTTTTGGTACTGTTGTAGTGTGTTCTTGTTGCTAGTCGTCGAGTGTGCTGAAGTGCATTTTGGGTCGCAGGTCTCAGTGTGTCATTCTCCTCATTCTGGGTATTTCATCTATCTTTCTTTATGGTTTAGGCGATTCATTTTGCAAGTTTATAGAGCTTAAAATGGTGTTTTGGATTTTATTTTTGCAAAATCATACCTTAGCTGGCCGTACCATGTGGCTGAGCGCTTTGGAATGCGTGCATAAATTATTAGGGTCCGTTTGCCATGTTTCGTTGTCTTAGGAATGATCGCCTACCTCCTAGTGATCATTTGCTTTCAGTTTCGTGTCATTTGGTTAAAAATTGGGTGAGCTGTGAGTGTTTTAGTGGGATTTGGTGTTGCTGGTCTGTGTGTTTTCAACGTGCTAGGAGTATATCAGAATTAGAGTTTTTGGTGTTTGGAGTTGGTTTTGGGGTGTGTGAGTTCATTGGTGTGAAGAGAAAGAACTTGGTTTCATTTGCAGTTGTTGGTCATGTTATTGCACTTGGTTCATCACTCTTAAATGCTATGATTCACGTTGTAATGTTGGTAGTAGTACTAACAACAGTTTCTATTGTTCTTTCTTGTCCCACTACATAAGTGGAAGAGGCTGGCCTTGTCGCCTATCTTTGGAATAGTGATTTCCCTTAAATTGTAATCCATATTGTGCATTGTAAAGCTGATTAGTAGTACTAACAACTATTTAATTGGATTATTGCTCTTAGTCCCACTGCATAAGTGGAAGAGGCCGGTTTTGCCGCCTATTTTGAATATTGTAATTTCATTTGTAGTCCTCCCGCTGCATAAGCGGTAGAGTTGATTGTAATTTCATTTGTAGTCCTCCCGCTGAACAAGCGGTTGAGTGATTGCATTCTTCAGTTCTTTACCTTGTCCTTGGCTGGTTTCCTACCAAGTTATTGCATTGTTTTCATTATCTCATTGTATAAGCAGAAGGGGTTGGCTTGCCGCCCGAAGATTGTAATCATTTTCAGTTGTTGGCATCTAATGATCCCCTCGACACTGTATGCTAACACCATCCTAGATTGGGCTCTCGGTGATCAGAAAGTGGAGGGTTACTTTCAGCAGCATTTGGTTTTCATTTCCTAACCATAACAAGTGTTGTGTTGAATGTAATTGTAGCAAAAAATATAGAAAAATTAAGGGGGATATTACACCTTGTTGCAAATCTTTGCATCTTCATAGTCAAAGTTAAAATCAAAGATTATCTTGTTTCATAAATTGGACAATCTGTTTAGTACACAAGGACTGCCATAGGCAAAGTTGGCGTGCTACTGTCATTGTACTATTGAGTACAAGTTAAGTCATAGTTGGAAAGAAATGCCATTTTCATAAATGCAAAATGTATTAATCATGCCTTGCATAGACAACTCATAGAACAATCCCATCTATTAGTACCCTAGCTAAGGTTAAAAAAGAAATATATACACCAATCATTGAGACACAAGTAAATATCATGGCTACATCATCATCCAAGACCTATCTTAGATGCCAGCGCATGAATTGTTGTGATGTTGGGATGAGTTCTGATATTTGTTTTAATGCCATGGATTTCATATTCCACGAGTTTTGTATACATTTGACAATATTTATATATCTAAATGTGTTAAATCTTTCAGCAAAAAATTGCGTTTATAGTTATTTGATCAATGCATACTTGTATATGTGATCAATGTAGCTTCTATTTGATGAGGTTATTGTGTCGTTAAGGATTATTTATTAAAGAGAGCATGCAACAGGTTTTAAATCCTCAAAAATCTTTGATTTTCTTGGATTTTTCAATTTGCCGAGTCTCGACGCCAAGTCCAATTCTGAGTCCAAAATCAGCTTGCCAAGTCTAAGCTGAGTCCAAGTCTTGTAACTATGATATATATGCATATTCTGATTCAATGAATATGAGTTTCATATATATAGAAGTCCATCATTATGAAACCCAAATTCATTGAATTAGAATATATATGCCAAGTCCAAAAAACACAAACAACAATATTAACTTATCCTTCATCAAGACAAAACAGAGAGACCAGCACCGAAAATCATTCCCCTCTAAATGAATACCCAAAAAACTCCTAAATAAGGAGTCACAAAAAAAAACCCTCAAAATAGGGACTGCATGAATCACCAATTACATCCCACAATCCATGAACAACTACAAGACAACAAAGTGGATGAGTAGTGGGATTCTACAATTAAAACAGTTGTTACATTAACTTACCCGTCTTTGAAAATTCTAAACCTCCTATTGGGCTATGTTGCCATCCATATGAGAGTGCAAACCTTCCATTAGGCCTATCGTCAAGGTATTCTCTTGGGATTCTTTGGCACAATCTAAGCTATTGCTAAAGTTTGCAACCCCAATTGTACTAGAGAGAGGAGTCTAGTGCTAATTCTGCCATTCAATAGGACCAGTAAAGCTATGCAAACTTCATAATGTAGAATCAATAGAATAATCACTGGTAAACTTAAAAAAAATTCCTTAGTCACTTTTCACCCAAATTTTTTATCACATCCATAGAGGATTTTTTATGTCATGCTTATTTCCCCAAAATTCACTATTCCCTTCAACCACATTACAATCAACTGCCAATTTAGCATCTACCTTTTGAGATTCACCAATAATTGTGTAATTGAATCTCATTGCAGCTCTGTCTCAAATTTTGGTTAAACTTCACTGTTCAAATTGTTTGTTTCATTTGCTCCAAAAATTTCCCTCAACTCTTCTTGGTTTATTTAGAACTTCACTTTTCTCTTCAAGATCAAATCTGGCTTCTATTAGAAGAGACAAAGCTACCACTTCAAATGCTCCTTCTTTTCATGGTTGTAAGAGGGTTTTCCTTCCTTAATGCTAAACCTTGTAAGTATTCTCTCTACCTTGATGGATTATATTTATGTCATATTACCAAGGTCTACCTAACAACAAATGACATGCATCCATTGGCACCACATCATAGAGCACTTTATCCACATATGGCCCAATTTTGAAGGCAACACAGCAAGATTTATTCACAAGCATGCTATGAATCTTCTTTAACCAAAAAAAATTGTGGGGGTTACTTTTGGGAATGCAAGCAAGCTATAATGTATCAACCCTTTTTGTACTCTCTACATTGTCAGTAGATCTACTGTCTATGATCACCTTACACACTTGGTGCTTACATTTGCATTTTTCTTGCAAGACATTCTTTCTCTACCAATCCACTTCAAGGTTTTTTTGTCCCTTGATATTAAGGTTCTTCTCAACATCAAGTTCATTCTTGACTCAATTTTAGCTTCTTTCTAACAAAGGCTTTTCTTGTTCTTGGGCTACCATGTAATTATTGGAAAAAGGTTGTGATTGATGTCAAAGGTGTTGGTCAATTTTGTCATTGTTGTTAAGTTATTTATAATAGTAGAATTTTGTCTTGTTGTGACCCTCCCTGCATTTGAGTTCCAAAACGATCTAGATTGACTGTGATATATCATGTTGATGATGCCTATAGCAGAATGTTTGTTGTTTCATCCTATATCTATCATTGGTGTTTGAGGTGATTTGGAAAGGGTTTCTAGAATGTTCTGAAGTCTGTTCCTCGAACAATGTGTTTACACTTGCAGTTTGAAAGGAAAGTATGCCTAAACATGATGCATCATATTCCATAGTTTTTGGAGTTGATCTTTTGTGGTCAAAAAGTTAGAAGTAACAAAGTGGCCACTATGTGAGTTGGTCGACTGAGTTAGTGTTCCAACTTGATGCACTAGAGGAGTGTAGCGTGCACCCGCTGAAGATAATGTGTGGATGATCCTTGGAACCAGATGGGTCTATGTTAGGAACTGCATAGCATCTTCTTTGTTTTGGTGTAACGTGTGGGCTTTTGGACTTGGTCTATTAAACATTTGGTTAAGGGTTATGCTTGTGGTCGACTTGAGGATATTTTAATTATGTTTTTGGCTGGTATGTGAATGTAATTGTCATTATAATACACATATATAGTTGTTCTAGGTTCATTCCTGCTGTGTGGAAAAATATAATATCCGTTTGACATGATTGATGTGCAAGTATGTGGGGGATGTTGTGTCTAGCATTGTGTGCGATTTTATCAGAAGATCATATGCACTGTGAAAGGGAATTCAAAGGGAATTCTAATGATGATCTAAACAGATAGGAGCTGAGTATATAGCCTTGAAAGTCCGCAATTCATCTTTTGAAGTGTTCCACGAGCGTTGGGGACGGGTTTTGGGGACGGGGGGACAAAGGCCTAAGTTTGGGGACGAGAGGGGGATGGCGGGAGGGGTGGCGAGGTGGTGGTGTTGATATAGTTATACATATACTTATAGTACTTGAAAAGATGTATAATAGTATAAGAATTACATTTCAAATGAAACTATAGGAAATTAGTAAAATTATAACATAACAAAATTTGGAACTAAATCTAAATACGAAGATTTCTTGAATGCTAATTGCTAAATAAAATTTGAAAAATGAAATTGTCAAATTGGAGATTTCTATTATATCGAAAATATGAATATTTGATGTCATATGAGATATCACAAAGTCTATAAGATGATTACATGATTCATCATTACAATGAGTAGCAAATACAGATACTAATAGCAATAGCATTACAAAAGACAAAATGCCAAAATGTCAAAACTCAAAATGTAGTGAAGGGAGGCCTCTAATCATCTACAAACTCCTCGTCACTAGAACTGCTGGACTCCACAAGGTCAAGATCCCTCAAGCTCACACCAACCAACCCTCCATCTAAAGTGGTATGATCATCCTCATCAATCTGTGAAGGCTCCTCTATCTCTACATCGCATCGTGTCGCTGGACTCTCCTTGTACACAAGTATCTTGCGGTCCATGAGACACAAAGCACTATGTACAGCCACAAGCTTCTCTGCTCTCTTAGAGGTAAGTTTGTTCCTCGTAAGAGAGTAGATGAAGCTATATGCAGACCAGTTCCTCTCAACAGCTGAAGAACTGGAAACCGAGGATAGCAGACAAATAGCTAGAGTGGTGGTCAAAGATTTCGGACCATCACAATTCCACCACAAAAGTGGGTCATCCTGTGCAATAGTTTCTATATCCATCTTTGTTGCATTTGAATAGCCTCTAAGAGTGGCAAAATCTTCCCCACTTAATGCGAATTATGTCGACATCTCTAGGATCATACATCTTCTCTATGCACCTAAAGAAACCCACCTTCACCTCATCATCCTGAATCGGTGTCACTCTACCTAGTCTAGCCTTGTACCACTTAAGATTTAAGGAAAAGGCAGCCATATGCAAAGGAGTGTTCAACTTGTCCCATTTGCGTTGAATGGTTGGCCAGATGTGCTCATTGTAGAATGCTAGAGAGGGGTCCTTCACTCGCACAACAACCCTCATCTGGTCAAGCATAGAGTCGATGCCCTCATACACCTCTCCAAGGTTAGGTGCATCCCCATCCCCATATTTGATAACCTGGAATATTGGAGAAATGATGGAGACAATGTATTTCGCATCAAGCCCAAAACACATCACTCTTCAATATCTCCTTCACCCTTCTCCCCATGGTCACCCCCCTCATCCTCAGGTTCAAATTCTGAATCATGATCACTATGAGAATGGATTTCCATCTCATCCTCACTCATGTCTTGGGAGCTCATTGTGAAAGTGACACTACATTTCACAAAATAAAAATAAAAATAAAATCAGCCTTGTTTGACAAATTGAAATACAAATTTGAAATTTCAATTTTGAAAACAAAATTTACAATTTATAATTTTATATTATTTAAAAATAAAACTAAAAATAATAAAATTTGATGTTGAATCTTGAGGGCAATTTTACCCTCAAGAATCAACATCAAATCTGAGATTAATAAGGAAAAAAAACAAGTTTACAAACAAAATTGAAAAATGAAAACCAAAAAATAAAACAACAGAAAAAAAAAAAAAGAAAAACCCTAGCTTGTGCTTGAAAAATCTCTCCAAAATGTAGTAGAATCCTCTTCCTCCACTGCTTCTTGCTCCTTCTCACTCCTATCACACTTGCAATCACTTTTTTCACTCCTTCAATCAAACTTCTACAAGTTTTTCCTCCTCTTCAGCTTGTTGGAAAAAAAATCAGTCTTTCAAAATGTGAGTGAAGTCATCAAATATGATGGTTGTGTTGTTTTGGGAGGAGTGGGGCCCACGTCAAATTAGGGTTAGCCCCAACCCCCAAAATAAACTTTTTTTTAAAATTTTAACATTTTTGGGCATTTGATGTGGGGGCGACGGGAGACATTTTCCCACCCCTCGAGAAATGCCTAGGCATCTCCCAAGGAGACTTGGGGACGTCTCCACGTCTCTTTGGAAGACGGAGACATTTCCCTGTCTCCAGCGAAGCGCCGATGGTGGTGGTGGGATGGCAGGAGACGTCATGTCCCCGTCTCCAAAATATGGCCCAAAAGGGGGGAAACGCATTTCCGTGGAATGTTGATCGTTTGTGTTCTTGGTTGAGGTGATTGGTGTCTCTAGTGCGTTGGTGCCTACAAATTCATTGTAAGGGGATTGGTGTCTTTGGTGATAGAGAGACCATTGTGTGAGTTGGCTGACTTAATTAGTGTTCTAGCTTGATGGGAGGAGTGTAGCGCACGCTCGCCAGAGATACGTCTGGATGATCATTGGGACCAGATGGGTCTATGTAGGGAACCACATAGCATGTTCTTTCATCTAGTGTAATTTTTGGATTTGGCTTATTACATTTAGTTAAGGGTTATGTTTCTGGCTGACTTGCAGATATTGTAATTATATTTTTGGCCGACATGTGAATGTAATTGTCATTGTAACACATACATAGTTGTTTTAGGTTCATTCCTAGGGTGTGCATTGATATAATATCTGTTTGACATGATTGATGTGCAAGTATGTGGGGTATGTTGTGTATAACATTGTGTGTGTTTTTATCAGGAGATCATATGCACTATGAGATGAAGTTTTGATGATGACCAGAATAGATAGGAGCTCAGTATTTAGCTTTGAAGGTCCACAATTCATCTTTTGTATTCTTGGTTGAGAGGATTGGTGTCTCTGGTAGGTTGGTGCTTACAAATCCATTCTAAGGGGATTGGTGTCTCTTGTGGATTGGTGCCCATAAACAATTGAAAGTTTCATATTTATTTGTGAAGATATTCTCATCGTTGTTTTTCCCTTTTGGGTTTCCATGTATATCTAGTGTTTCTCTTCTAGATGCATGTTTACGTTTATCATATGCTTAATGGTTTTAATGATGAAGTAAGATTCAAAATTGCTGGTAATGTTGAGCCCAAAATTGGGTTTTTATGTTCAATAGTTCTTATGCTTTTATGCTATATTATTTTCCCTTGTCAATCTGTTCAGCATGTGTCCCACTCTACAAAATTCTATGCTTGTCTAAAAAATTAGTTACTTTATGTTTTTTTAACTTTTTAGGTACTCTTGATGTCCCCATACATGCATTTTTCTCTACATCACTGCAGATGCATTCATTGGAACATGCTTTATGCATATGTTTCAAATATTTTATTTCCTAATGAAGATGGAGAAATATGTTATCTTCAGATTCCATTTGTATTTTAATGTTAGTGAATGGTATTATTATCTTCTTCTGATGCAGGAGGTTTTCTCAGTGTTGATGTTATTGTAGCTTCGGTAGTAATCCTTAGCCGACTACGGTCAAATATGTAATCAGCCTTTCGGCTTTACATATTTGTATGGTGGATGTCATGTGAGAGATTCCATGACTTAGCACTTGTGTTTATTCACCCTCTGCGAGTAGCCATGTTGAACGTCATGATGAGATGACGACATCACGTCGAGGATTCTGTGATGGGCATTTGTGTTCATTTGCATTTCCATTCATGGGAGTAGCCATGATGGACCCACCATTTGGGAGTCGCCATGGTGGTTGTGTTCATTTGTATTTCCATTCATGGGAGTAGCCATGATGGACCCACCCTTTGGGAGTAGCCATGGTGGATGTCATTATGTGACTAAGATATCGAGAAGGATTCCTCTCTAGCTAAGAGCAAGTGTTGATGTTATTGTAGCTTCGGTAGTAATCCTTAGCCGACTATGGTCAAATATGTAATCAGCCTTTTGGCTTTACATATTTGTATGAGCCGTTTAATATAATCGCTTTGTTAATAAAATATATTATTATTAAGTGGTCCGACTTGGAAAGTCCGCCACCCTTGAGGAAAGACATGTGGGTTTGAATAGAGCCGACCCATTGGTGAAGAGTCACCCACATATGGGTATAAACAAGATCAGTTCTCTCTCTACAATTATTTTTTGTAGGTGAACACACAACAATGTGATTACATACAACAGACTAAATTAAGAAGAGAAGTGCTCGGGGGAGACAATCGGGTATTGTCTATGGTTGGGAGGGCAAATCATTGCCTGTGGTCAATCGAGCACACCTAAATCAACACTTAGTACATTTTTTTTAATTTGAGGATTAAAGTTTTCTGGTTTAGCTTGGCTTGTTAAGATAGGAATTGAGGATATGTTGACTACTTTTTTTTTTAATACTGTCAAATATCAACTTATCTTTAGAGTATGGTATTGTTAAAAGGTTTTAGCAAACTCATAGGTGTGAAAAGATAATATCATGCTCAGTTTCTTAACAAGAGCTTTTGAAGAATGAGTTAATTGCCCTATAATATGTGAATGATTCCTTGTCACCATTGTCTACATAAATACGGTGGTAGAGTGTTCACATAGTGATAAGAGAGACACTTTATTGGTCTATGTTCCTTTTCCGGTCCCACATTGGAGTATATCATTTTACTGTCTAAGACTTTGTAGAAATACCTCAAGATCTATATATGACATTCTAAAGCTTGGTAAAGCATATAACAGTTGGGAGATACAGGTAGACTCTTTAATTGTGGACATTGAAATGTTTATAAAAACCTTCTTTATTTGCATTGGTCTTTGTCTCTTTTATTTAGACAATGGACTTTACTTTAAAATGGTTTATTCACTCCTTCGTTGCATTATGTTTGGCTTAACATCCTGTCCCATTGATTGTTTTTATTATTTAGCTTTTTGTGAATTTGAATGCTCTTTTCTTTGAATATTGCATCCTGAGAACTTGGTAAGATTACAATGGGCACAAAGATTACATGCTAGCAGGTGTTGATTGTAACTAGGGATATAGGGGTTCGGATTGCCTTAAGGCAACATCCGAACCCCATTTTAGGATCGGGTCCTAACCTAGGGTAGCGTGACCCTATTCACAATGCCACGCTATGCTAAATACATGTCATTTAACATTGGCACCAAAAACCAAGGAGGCCGACTTACATTTCAAAGAATAAATGATGCATATAAATAAATGACAATTTGCAAGTCAATCAATCATCAAGTTCGATAACATACAAGGCGATTTAGCTTTGCTGTGCGAAGTCTTAAGAAGGGTGTGAACTTAAGGAAGATTGCGAACTTATTCAGCTTGGTGCGAAATTGTCCAAGAGGACATAGTGGATCTTGATGCAAGCCTTTGAAGCATACAAGGGACAGATCTGATATGTGAAGATCAGATTCAAGCTAAGTATTGTACTTATATTTAGAGGAGAATACATAATCTGACTTGTGGGTCTTTCATGCTGGGTTTTTCCTCCTTGGAGGTTTTCCCAAGGTATGCTTGTTTGTCTGCTGTTCTATTTCTAATTTATGTTGGCTTATTAAATATTGCAAATCTGAATATAATCTAGGGCACAATTAATCTATGTTGGTTTACTAAAATACTGCAAATCTGATTACAATCTAGGGCACAATTAATCTATGTTGGTTTACTAAAATACTGCAAATCTAATTACAACCTAGGGCATAATCAAATATATGAATCTGATTAACATACCTAGGGTTTAAAATAACATGGTATCAGAGCTATAGGTGTCATTAACTTCTGATTTTAGCAAATCAATTGTTGCATATAGCTGTTGTCTGTGTTCAGATTAAAGATGTTAGGTTTGAAGGCTGAAGATAGGCTTGAAGGAGCCATTGATTTTGCTGCTTGGAAAGTTCGTATTCTATTGATCCTTGAAGAAAATGATCTACTGAAATTTGTAGAAGAAGAAAGGCTGTCTCCTCCAGAAGATGCTGAAGAGCTGAAACTGTTCAAGAAAGATTCCCTCAAAGCTAGAAGGATCATAATTGAGTCTGTCAAGAATCATCTTGTCAGTGTCATATCAAAGTTTGTATCTGCCAGAAAAATGATCAAACACTTGGAAGGGATGTATGAAGTCAACAATCTCAGCAGGGCTCTTGCCCTAAGACAACAACTTCTTCACATGAAAATGAAAGAAGAAGACTCAATCATAGCCTACTTCATGAAGATCAACGAACTAAAGGACAAGCTAAGCACTCTTGATTGCCAAATCTCAGATAAAGACCTTGTTATGATTGCATTAAATGGTCTACCTGATGAATGGGAACCATTCATTTGTAGCATTGGTGGAAGAGCCGATCGTCCCAACTTTGAATGTCTTCAATTTGATTGCATCGAAGAGGAATCTCGAATTGAGGTAAGAGGAAAACTCAAGAACTCTCTCAAAGATAATCATGTTCTCTTATCTAAATCTAGGAAAGGTGGTCATTGGAAGAAAGAGAAGAGAAAAAAAGATTTTAGATCCTCCTCCTATGACCCAAGGAAAAAGTCAAGAGATTCCTCCCACATTCGTTGCTTCAGATGTGACAAATATGGTCACTATGCCAGAGATTGTCAGAATGACCCAAAGGAAAGGGAAGCCAACTTAAATGAAGTTGCCGAACAAAGTGAAGACTACCTTCTTATCTCTGCTCTTTCCAGCAATGTTCCTACGGACAACAATACGTGGATACTTGATAGTGGTGCCTCTAGACACATCTCAGGATTTCGTGAGCATCTCTCAGATCTGATTGAAAAAGACACCAATCTTCATGTAGCAATCGGTGATGATGCTCGATACTTGGTAAAAGGTTCTGACACTATCTCTTTAAAACTAGATTCTGGTATTTCCTTACAACTCTGTGATATTCTCTTTGTACCTGGTATTAAAAGAAATCTTATTTCCATTTCGGCTTTAGAAGATAAGGGTTTGCAAATAGCATTTTTTGAAGGGAAAGTACTCGCTTGGCCTAAGAAATCTAATTTCAAATATGTTCGTATTATTGGAAATAGATGTGATAGTTTATATAAGCTTGCAGCTAATCCAATTCAAGCTCTCATTTATGAGACCCCTAAATCATGCGAGCTATGGCATAGAAGATTGGGTCATCTTCACTTTCAAGCTCTTCCCACTCTCGATAAAATGGTCTAAGGTATGCCTAACCTCAGTTTATCTCATGATGATGCTTGTAAAGGTTGTGCAATGGGTAAGAATGTAAAGAATCCCTTTCATAAAAGCGATAGTAGGGCTAAAGAAAGGTTAGAACTTATTCATTTAGATTTATGTGGTCCTATGTCTGTAGCATCTCCTAGCGGTTTCCTATATTATGTTATCTTCATAGATGATTTCTCTAGGAAAACATGGATCTATTTTCTTAAAACTAAAGAGTCTGAAGAAGTCCTAAACAGACTTAAAGAATTCAAAGCCTTAGTTGAAAATACTACAAGAAATCGAATTAAATGTTTGAGGTCTGACAATGGAGGTGAATACACCTCAGGTAGCTTCTATGACTTTTGTGTTAAAGCAAGAATTAAGAGGGAGTTTTGTGTTCCCTACAACCCTCAGCAAAATGGAGTTGTTGAAAGAAAGAACAGGACCATTGTTGAAGCTGCAAGAGCCATGATACATGATTAGGACTTGCAACCTTTTCTATGGGCAGAAGCATCCAAAACCGCAGTTTATATTCAGAATAGATGTCCTCATCGAGTCCTAAAGGATGTGACACCTGAAGAAGCTTTTTCTGGAATCAAACCAAACATTAGTCACCTAAGAATTTTCGGAAGCCCTGTGTATGTTCATGTGCCTAAAGAAAAATGAACCAAGTTGGATCCATCTGGAAAGAAAGGCATCCTAGTAGGATACAACGAATCTTCCAAAGCCTTCAGGATCTACATTTCAGGTCAAAGGTATGTTGAGTTAAGTAGAGATGTAACTTTTAAAGAAGATATTGCTTTCAAAAGATCTAAAGGTTCATTAACCAACAATAATGATATGGTGATGGAAAATCAAGATTCAATTGTTGATGCTAACCCTGAGTTACAGGAGGAGTCTACTGATCTTCCAAATCAGGAAGTTCAGACTGACTCATCAGAACCCATGCAATCTACCGATATTCCTCAGGATATTGTGGTCTGCAAGAAGAGACCACTTTGGGTTAGAAATACGATTCAAGATGCTGAAGGGTTTGCTGCTCCCAGAGGAACCTTCAGAAATAGCAAGAGTGTCCAAAATCACGCCAACTACATTTCTGTGATGTGCAATATAATTGAGTCTGAACCCCACAATATTGGAGAAGCTATGTCCCTTCATGCTTGGAAATTAGCCATGGATGAAGAGTATGGGTCTATCATCAAGAATGATGTCTAGGACATTGTACCCAAACCCAAAGGTAAGTCTGTCGTTTCTTCTAAATGGTTGTTTAAAATTAAACATAATGTTGATGGTAGTATTGAAAAATATAAAGCTAGATTTGTAGCACGTGGTTTTTCTCAAAAGGAATGAATAGATTATGAAGAAACATTTGCCCCTGTTGCTAGATATACCTCTATTAGGTCTATAATAGCTATTGCTGCAGCCAAAGGTTGGGAGCTGCATCAACTGGACGTTAAGACAACCTTCCTTAATGGTGTCATTGAGGAGGAAGTCTATATTGAGCAACCAAAAGGTTATGTAATCCATAAAAAAGATTCTCATGTTTGCAGGTTGAAGAAAGCCTTATATGGGCTCAAACAGGCTCCTCGCGCTTGGTATGAAAGAATTGATAAGTACTTACTAGGTTTAGGGTTTTCCAAGAATGATGATGATGCTAACATTTACTTGAAAGTTTATAATGATGAGATGCTTATTTTAGTTTTGTATGTAGATGATTTATTTCTCACGGGTGAAAATAAATTAATCATGAGATGTAAAAAGGAATTAGCCTCAGAATTTGAAATGAAGGATTTAGGTCTAATGCATTACTTCCTAGGGTTAGAAGTATGGCAAAGAGCTACTGAAATCTTTCTAAGTCAGGGAAAATACACTATTGATATTTTGAAAAGATTTAGAATGATAGATTGTAAACCTATGCGTACTCCTATGGAATCTAACTTAAAGAAGTTAAGTGTTTCTGCAGCTAACTCTGATTTTGCAGATCCCTTTGAGTACAGGCAGTTGATTGGCTCCTTGATGTACCTAGTCAATACTAGGCCAGATATCTGTTATGCGGTTAATGCTCTTAGTCAGTTCATGAGCTCACCTAAACATGTTCACCTGGTTGCTGCCAAGCACATTCTAAGATACCTATGTGGCACGATTGGTTATGGGCTGAAGTATTCACTTAATACCCCAATTCTCCTGAAAGGCTACTCAGTTTCAGATTGGGCAGGAAGTGTCAAGGACAGGAAAAACACTTCAGGCATCTACTTCAACATGGGCTCCGCAGTAATCTCTTGGGCATGCCAAAAGCAATCTTCGGTAGCATTAAGCACTGCTGAAGCTGAGTACATTGCCGCATCTGTTACATCCAGAGAAGCAGTGTGGCTTCGTAAGCTCCTTGTTGGATTATTTGGTCAAGCCAATGATCCCACCACCATTCATTGTGATAATCAAAGCTGTATAAAGATGTCAGTAAATCCTGTATTTCATGATCGGTCCAAACATGTGGAAACACACTATCATTACATTCGGGATATGGTGCAGAGAGGCGCCATTCATCTAAAGTACATTAGCACAGATGAACAGATTGCTGACATCCTCACCAAACCTTTATCCAGAGTGAAGTTCGAGTACTTCAGAGATAGACTTGGTGTCATGGAAAACGGAATCCTGATTGAGAGGGAGCTTCAATCTCAGTGACTGTGTAGCACTTTGAATCATTTCTTGTGTGTGTGCAAGAATGAATTTCATCCAATCTATGCTTGTGTGCTAGATGGATAATTGTAATAATGTAAAGACCCACTGGTGTATTACACTTTCTATGCTTGTGTGCTAGAACCATCCTATGCTTGTGTGCTAGGTGGAAGATGTAATTCTATGCTTGTGTGCTAGATGGAACTTAAAGGTTCAGATTATGTATTCTCCTCCTCCCTAGTTAAGAGGGAGTGTTGATTGTAACTAGGGATATAGGGGTTCGGATTGTCTTAAGGCAACATCCGAAGCCCATTTTAGGACCGGGTCCTATCCTAGGGTAGCGTGACCCTATTCACAATGCCACGCTATGCTAAATACAAGCCATTTAACATTGGCGCCAAAATCCAAGGAGGCCGACTTACATTTCAAAGAATAAATGATGCATATAAATAAATGACAATTTGCAAGTCAATCAATCATCAAGTTCGATAACATACAAGGCGATTTAGCTCTGCTGTGAGAAGTCTTAATAAGGGTTCGAACTTAAGGAAGATTGCGAACTTATTCAGCTTGGTGTGAAATTGTCCAAGAGGACATAGTGGATCTTGATGCAAGCCTTTGAAGCATACAAGGGACAGATCTGATATGTGAAGATCAGATTCAAGCTAAGTATTGTACTTATATTTAGAGGAGAATACATAATCTGACCTGTGGGTCTTTCATGCTGGGTTTTTCCTCCTTGGAGGTTTTCCCAAGGTATGCTTGTTTGTCTGCTGTTCTATTTCTGATTTATGTTAGCTTATTAAATACTGCAAATCTGAATACAATCTAGGGCACAATTAATCTATGTTGGTTTACTAAAATACTGCAAATCTGATTACAATCTAGGGCACAATTAATCTATGTTGGTTTACTAAAATACTGCAAATCTGATTACAACCTAGGGCATAATCAAATATATGAATCTGATTAACATACCTAGGGTTTAAAATAACAGCAGGTACTTAATGATTCTCTCCCAACACAGGCAGAATATCGTCATCTTTCCTCGTGGACACTTTTTAACCTCTCATCACAACAAAAAATTAAAATGAAGTCCGCACTTTTTGGCCCAGATTCCCATGGAAGAACATCAATATACAATTGATATCTATTGGTCAATTCTCATGTTTTATTGAAGAAATACATAATGCTTACATGCAGTTAAAGCCATGCAGTGCAAGCTTTCATAGGATGCTTAAATTGAGCATAGCAAACTAATGAATGAATATGTCCATCTTCCCTACATCATATTTATTTCTTTGTCTTTTGGCATGATGAAAAATAAAACAGAAACATTGTCACCTTGACTGGACAAGTACTACTGCAGCATACTAATTTTGGCCTTAGTCATGACCCCTAAAGTTATAATGCACATATCGGTACAGTATGGGTTTCTGTTTTGATGATATTTTTGATCCACCCAATCTATCTATTTATCCTGGTACAATTTGTGCTACAAGCTCATCTCCTTATGCTACACTTGGATAAATACTTCAAACTGCAGTGTTGCATTTCTTTTCTTGTCATTAGTTTTCTAATATAACTTTTTGTTCAATTCAGAGCATACATGTATGCATTTTTGTAATGGAAACTCAGTTCGACTATGGAGCAGCTGTTAGATACTTACAATTAGATTGCATCAAATTTCTCACTTTCTGTCTGTTCATAAATGAATGTGATTCCATGTGTGCAGCCAATTTGGGATGCAATATCAAGATTCAATCCACATCTCTTCATTTGGCTGGGAGACAATATCTATGCAGATGAAAAACTGGCGGCAAAAATTATTGGAAAAGAGAGGACAGTTGGTCCCTGGAAAAACACACAAAGATTTCTCCCAGTTTCTGATAAAGAAATGAAGTTTAAGTATGATCAGGCCAAGACTAATCCTGGTTATGCATGGTTGCGAAGCAAAACTCAGGTGAGTACGGCTCTCATCTGCCAAGACATTTCTTTTGAAATAAAATTACAAATATAAAGAATGGGTACAATTTTCGTACCAAATCACTTTGCCTATATCAGAGATAATTATGCAGCGTTTCTTTAATTTTTCAGAAATTGTAGAGTTTTGATTTCTATTATCACCATATTCTGAGATTGATATATTTCCTTTTGGCAATAAGAAAGTCATTCAGTATGGATAACTATAATCAAAACTTATTGAAGGTTGCGTAGGAATTGTTAGCACCAATTTGGTACCATATGAAACTCAGTATTATAGGCTCTTTCCCTTGCTTCTATGTTAAGTAATCCTCAATCATATGCCAAGATAATTGTGGTCTCTCCCAGATAGTTACAAAACTTTGTTCTGTTAATTTCCCGTTACACTAACAAATTCTGCAGGGTAAAGATATGTTTTCAACAAGGCACTAAATGATGAAAAGAAAGGAGGAGATTGTTAACACAAGGAAGATGAAGATAGGAGAAGAAATTTAAGTGAAAAGGCTTGTTACTGTGACTTCTCTTTATGGTTCGCCAATCGGCTACAACATCTCTTCCTAGTCTAACAAACCACCTCAAGGAAGCATCCTTGAGTGTTGTTGGAAACATTTTTAGTTTGTATGCATCTGTGGTATAATCATAACTTTTGCAGAGGACGTCAAATTCAAATAGGAATATATTTGGGTCCTTTGTGATGAGACCATATAAGTTAGGAAGGGTAGGAGGAATGTTCTTAATGGCAGAGTGCCTTGCTTGATTAGAGATGGGACATTGGATGGTTGTGGTTTCTGGGGGTGTTTTTGCTGATGCATCTCCTATTACAGCATTGTGGGTTTTGCTATAGGTGGAGGGAATGAGTTGAGAATGAGGCTCATTGGACCCTTGATTTGAAACAACAAATGGAATGGCTTTAGGGAGTTGTGTTTTAGGGGCTAGGGATTCACTAGACTATCCTCCCTTCATGTTTTCATTTGGTATTGATGTCTGATCATGATTATTGTTAATTGCTAAAAATCTCCCTAGGGGATCTCCTCCATCCCATACAACAATTGTAGTGATGATGTTCACCTTTTTGCAGTGTTAGTAAATAGTTTGGTATTGGACTAATATCTAATGGTCCTAAATGCTGGAAATGTAATTTGTACACTAGGAAAGCAGGAAAACTATTCAAAACCCTGGAAACTCAAAAGCTTGTCACCATCCTTGGCAGTGATGCCAAAAAAGGTTGAGCGCTATCTCTAATGCTGCAGGTTTCTCTAGTAATAGCAAATTACACTGCTATAGATAACAGTTACTCTACCATCAATAATCAATTATTTGTATGGAATAAACCTAACTAAGATTATTGAAATCATCAGCGATTAATACTATAAATGGAGTTACAGCTTTACCTCAAGTAGGCCCTTGCTTGGGGTTAACTATACTCTTCTACTTACAAAATGTTAATCAAATCTCTTTATCATTCATTCACACAATATCAACTGAATTGAAGGAATATCTTAAATTACTTGTTCAGAAAACATTACAAACAAGTAAAAACCTCTGTTCCTCCTTTGATACACAAAGTCCTCAGAATATTTATGGATGAACTTTAACTATCTAAAACGAATTCGACTCTTAACAGTCTAAACTACACTTGTTGACTCATCCCTAAGACATAGGAAGAGGACTGCTTTATTATAATATAAACACAAATAAGAAACTAAGTGTGATCTAACTTCAAGAAGTTTAATCCTATTATAACATTCCAGCCATAAATAGAAGGAACGGAATTAATGAAAATGTGTAGATAGATGACATAATTTACACATTTCTTGCTAAGGAATCGCTACTGTCTCCACCACTATTTACTGCTTGATTGAGTTCCTTCTTATTTTTAAATGGAAGAAATTACTTCTGTTGATGAGTTGTTGGTGGTTGAGATCACGGGCTGCATATACTAGCTCATTTAGCTGCGGACATTTGCTTCTTTAGCTGTGGATACTCGCTCCTTCAGCTGCAGGTAGTGGTTCCTACAGCTGCAAGCTCACAACAGCCTCGGTGTTGTCTGCTGTCTTTGCTGCATGAAGAGTTAGATTTTCCAAAATATTTCTATGCTAAGATCACCATAGACAACATAATTTACTATCATCTTTTGAAAACCATTATCTAAAGACAATCATTTATCAAAACATTATATATTAATTTAAGTGCTTTATACTTCAAATATTGATACGAAGTCTTAAGCATTAGATGGAAATGTTCTATGAAATAGGAAATAAGCATAATTAATAGGTGTGATTGTGGAACCCATCACCAAGGTATATTAATAATGCATCCACATGAATTTGAAATTCCTTGTCAACAAATCTATAGTTTAGGGTAATGTTGGCTTGGCATTAGACAAAATTTTGCTTTGTGAATTGAAATGGATGATATAACTTATATTGGTCCTTATCTATGCCAATGTTCTTATAGGCTTTGCTTCCAATCACCTTACCATAAATGTTATGCCCTTGATAAGTTTCTGCAAGTTATTGAATCATTTATAATTTTTTGTAGGTCATATCTACTATCAACAAGAAAATATTTTCAATACATCACCATTGGTGCTAGAGGGTGTTGATTTTTGGTATGCTCGATTAACCACAGGCAAACACCAGATTTGTTGCCTTCCCAACCATAGACAATAAGCTCTTATCGTCACCCCCGAGCACATCTCTTCTCAATATGTGTATCTGCTATATGATTGAGTGTATATAATATATATATATATATATATATATATATATATATATATATATATGAATGGAGATTCAATATCCTTTAAATGCACTGCTTATGCCTTTTCTCCAAGAGTCGGCCCTCTCCTAAGCAACGCGTCTCAATACAAAGAGGTGGTGAACATCCAAGTCGGCCTCATACGATTACTATTAAAGCAAGATGCTAATCGACATGCGTTAAGACCTTAATTATGCTTAACACAAATGAATATAAATTGGACCTATAATTGTCTAAGGCCAATAGGCCAATTAGACAATTATATTAGCTATGTCGGCCATAGAAGGAATCCGACCATAGCTACAAACATCAACACTCCCTCTTAGCTAGGGAGGAATTCTTCTCAATATTTGAGTCACATAGTGGCATCCACCATGGCTAGTCCCAAAGGGTGGGTCCATCATGGCTACTCCCATGTATGGAAAGGTAAGTAAACACAAGTGCTTCATCACGAAGTCACTCAACGTGATGTTGTCACCTCAATATGACATTCACCATGGCTAATCCCAAAGGGTGAATAAGCACAAATGCCAAGTCATGGAGTCTCTCACATGACATCCACCATACCTATTCGCAGAGGGTGGAACAAGGGCTGGAACCTCAAACTTCTCTCACAGAGAAGAATGCACAAGGGTTGAAACCTCAAACTTCTCTCACAGAGAAGAATGCACAACAAGGGCTGATACCTGAAACTTCTCTCAGAGAAGAATGCACAACAAGGGCTGATACCTCAAACTTCTCTCAGAGAGAAGAATGCACAACAAGGGCTAATACCTCAAACTTCTCTCACCGAGAAGAATGCACAACAAGGGCTTGCACCTCAAACTTCTCTCACAAAGAAGAATGCTTTAAAGAAGGGAGTGAACCTCGAACTTCTCCCTCACAGAGAAGAACTCATTAACAAATCTTCATGATGGCGTGGCTCCCTCTGAAGCTGAAATATTAAGCTCCCTTTGAAGCTGAAATGTCAAACTCCCTCTCAACCTTCTGACCTCTTCGTCCAAGGTTACTTTTGACGATATGTCAGACTCCCTCTAAATGTTGATTCTTCCTCTGCGAAGAAATGCAAGCAATCTTCCTTCCTTGAATGCAATCTCTGATTCATCCTGGAAGCATTTCAGAGAGAGATAATGATAGTCAGGGGAAATGTCAATACATGATTCACTATTCAATGAAGTAGCATGACTTAATGAAAATTCATGAACATTATTCAAACATAAAGAGTACTTATCTTTTATATGGAATTTCCATTCACTTGGATTGATCACACCGAAGCACCTAGTGATGATCAAATGGTTGGGTGGCCTTTGGCCCTCGCCATCACTCATCATCTTGTCGACAATATCTGCTCTGTGCATAGCTTAAGCATCATTTGAAGATCTGTCTTTAATACCATTCACAGCAAAATGATGGATTAACCACATAAATGTGACAGAAATCCCCCCATTCAACAGTGCCTGAAAAGAAGACGAACAAGACCTCTAACCAAACTTTTGCCCAAAGCCAAAACCAATTGATTCAAAATAGCCGAATGAGAAACACCACCACAGGTGATGATGAAAGAAATCGATCACCCAAAAATGCAAGCCGCAAAATATAATGAGGAGTTTTGGGCAGAATGTCGATCTAAGGAAATTTCCTTGGGTAGATCAGATGAACAAAACCACCATCAAGAACAGATCAATCAAGCCAAAATAATGTGAGCACATTTGTCACTGCAAACTCTCAACAATAAGCCAATATGAATCGACTTGATTTGACTGAGGAGAACGCAGGCCAGTAATACGCATTGACCAAACTGAAAAAAACACTTGATTTGTCACAATAGAAACGAAACCCGATCTGATGCAAAACAACACCAATAAAATGGCATTACTAATCGCCAAGAAACAACTCTATAAAATGTAGGTCTAATGGAAACTCCAAGAATCAATGCCAAGAAGGAAAAGTCCCCTCCTCTCGACCGGATCAGCCGCCACAAGGATGATGAGTTACATAGATCAATCACACGGGATATGCGCCAACACATCTCTACAAAATATATCTCGCTGGAACCACAGAGATCTACAAATTGTGATCTTGCCAACCACGATCACACGGCCAAAGGAAATTACTCCACAAGTGATTAACACAAGTCCAAACTTCGATCAGGCCAATTAAAATGCCAATGAAGGAACCAAGCAAGTCCTTTGATTGAGATGTCAATGATCAAATAAGACTCTGAATAGCTCAAAATGAGTCTGGGAAATAGTTGGGTTAACCAAAATACGGGCCACACAAGGTAGGGCCGCCAAATGCAAAAGCACATCGACATGACTACAAGTGCACAACCTGCAACATCAACATCAGCCTGGATTGTGTACTTGCACTCGCCTAGAGTGTTCCACAGCTGATTGTGCGGTCACATGAGGCAGACACAATCATGTCCGAGTTGTCGATGGGCATCGCAATGGCCGTCACCTAGTCTAAGTGCCCCTCCATTGTGTCGCGCAGTACCAGTGCTTCCGTCATGATTCCTCGCTTGACAAAAAATTCTTCTTTCTACTCTAGTTTTGGTTTTCCCTTTGCCTCTCCTCTGTGAGGTGTATTGAACTCCCTCAAAAACACAGGATCTACCTTCAAGCGATTAGGCTCTATAGAAGGAACCTGGCTTTGATACCATGTTGATTTTTGGTATGCTCGATTAACCACAAGCAAACATCAGATTTGTTGCCTTCCTAACCATAGACGATAAGCTCTTATTGTCAACCCCGAGCACATCTCTTCTCAATATGTGTATCTGCTATATGATTGAGTGTATATATATATGAATGGAGATTCAATCTCCTTTAAATGCACCGCTTGTGCCTTTTCTCCAAGAGTTGGCCCTTTCCTAAGCAACACGTCTCAATACAAAGAGGTGGCATACATCCAAGTCGGCCTCAATCGATTACTATTAAAGCAAGATGCTAATCAACATGCATTAAGACCTTAATTATGCTTGACACAAATGAATATAAATGGGACCTATAATTGTCTAAGGCCGATAGGCCAATTAGACAATTATATTATCTATGTCGGCCATAGAAGAAATCCGACCATAGCTACAAACATCAACAGAGGGATGTTTTATCAGATTATAATTATTCAATAAGTTTTTGAAAATCAAGAATGTGCCACAGATTATATTAATTATTCAATAAGTTTTTGAAAATCAAGAATGTGCCATAGAAGTTTTCCCATAGGAATAAGAAAGCACTTCTTATAGGAATCACTGCAAAATTGCTTTCTAGATAGTATCCTTTCTTTCCTAATTTATAGTGAGAATTACATTGGTAAAATACTTTCATTATATTGTGCATAATATTCACAATATTAAAGACATTAAACATTTATCTTTTAAAATGTTGTTAAGGAATGTGTATTTGAAAATAGTGAAATTTCATTTATCATAGTACACCTAGAGTGATTCCAATTTTTTTAAGAGAATCCTATACAATTCATGAAAAATAACTCTAACCATATTGCTTGGTATTAAAAAGAAAACCATGTAACAATATATTCTTTGTTATTTACTACCGTTCCTGTATGATTAAGTACTATGATAACTTTTCTAAAAGTTGTTATGACATCCACAAAAAGCCAGACATTTTGAGTTTGTATTATATTTTTATTGTATACAAATCTAATAAGCAAAGTCATCTGAGAACTTAAGAGACATTTATACTCTATATGCTATTGAATATATATGTGAATTTTATTTAGCTTGTGTTACTAGACATTTTGTTTGGGTAACCACGAGCTTGATAGTTATCCCAAGAGATGTTCAATTTAGGTTATATGGAATTTGGAGTAAAATTATTTTTTTTAACAGGTCTTTAGGGCTTAAACAATGCAAATGAGCACATAAAATAGATTGGAAAGCATGTACAAAGTTACAATGAATACTTCTGACTAAGTTGCCAGTATGGATACGGGCACGGGTACGGGTACGTGGGTACGGTACGCTGGTACGACAATTGTTTTTAGGGGGCTGGGTACGTATGGGTACGTCCGTACAAAAAAATGTAAAAATCATAAATATATACATATATACAGTCTAATAAGTAGAAACAAAAGTTAAATTTAGAATCCCACATATCATCCATATGCTAAACAAAACTTGGAACTATCATATATGATTCATATTGATATAACTATAACAAAATTACAAATTTACTATAATTCTAATCTAATATGAAATATCCATTTGTCAAACTTTGAATGTTATGATAGATATCGAATTCATTGTTCATTGGTTCAACCGTTCAACAATAAAATAACACAACTAATAATCAGCAATAGCATCATATGGGTCAGGAAGATCAAGATCAACATCATCATTGACATTAGATGATGTAGGTAGAGTACTGGAACCACATGCAGCCTCACTGCCACTTGCACTAGCAGCAAATTGGCTATCAAACTCCCCAGAAAGTAAAGATTGTGTGGCAGCTGAAAAATCCAAATCAGTCCGCTCTGGATCTACATCCCAAAACTTTGTGCTCCCATCCTTATACTCATTTTATGAGTAAGAAGGCACAAGTTTGAATGCACATAAATGAGCTCTTCCGCCTTACTTGCTGCCAGTTGGTTGCGTTTCACTGAGTGGATAAAGGAGTATGTGCTCCAATTTCGCTCAGATGAAGAGGAACTAGCAACCTATTGAATAATTGACACAAAGTGAGAGGGTGACAATTATAAAATAGTAAAAAATATAAATTTAGAGAGCAATAAAAATTAAGAAACTTACTTGCGATAAAACTTTGATTGCAAGAGTTTGAAGGTTTGGTGATGTATGGCCATTGAGGTACCACCAAGCATGAGAATCCTTTTTATACTTGTCACAGAGAGCGGAAACACTTTGACCATTGGAAGAGTTTAGTAAGTGCTGTCCTACACCCTTCACTGACTTCTGAATCTCTATATGGTGGTACCCTTGATGGATTAGCAAGCATTTCATCACTATAAAATATGGGAGTCAATGCAAATGCAAGAAGATGTAGTGGGGTGGTCATTTTGTTCCACCGCTCAACACAAATTGATTGAACCTCTTTGAAGAAAGTTTCTTTGGGATCTTGCTCTTTTGCATTGATGATGGCTTTCATTTTCTCAATCATCGAGTCAATGCCATCATATACCTCTCCCAAACATGGGTGATCCATGTCAGTATAACGGATCATACTCATGATGGGCTCAGTGAAACTCAAAAGATATTCCACTTGATCCCACCAAGTGTCATCTAGGATCATGTGCTTTACATTTGTTGCCCTTTCAGTATTGGATTGCCTCCATAGGGACCAACTTTGACTAATTACCATGCTAGCAAGTGGCTGTCGCACCTTCACAAGTCGCCTCAAGACGATTGTGTTGGATGCAAATCGAGTCTCGGCAACCTATTCAAAAATTAAAAATAAAAATTAGAATACAAAGAAGACATGATAAAAAAAATAAAAATTAAGTAACCATCAAAGTGAAATGTAGATTTTAAAAATTGAAGTGTTTCCATTACCTTTAGCAACTCCAACTGTGAAAATGATCTGAAAATGGCCTGTGACATGTTATGGTTTGTGATGAACATTTGGATCTCTTCAGCCTCAACATAAATTTGTTTGATCCAATATATTTTCCTGGCTATCTTTTGTAGCATGAGGTTGAGAGAGTGGACAGCACAAGTTGTCCAAAATATGTGTTCAAACCGTGTCTCAATCAACATACCTGCAGCTCTACAATTCTTTGCATTGTTCGTTATTACTTGGACAACATTTTGAGGTCCCGCATCCTGAATGCATTGTATAAGGATGTTAGCAATAAATTGTGCATCCTTCACTTGTCCCTCACAATCCACAACTTTCAAAAACATTGCCCCTTTAGGACACACTGCAATTACATTAATTAATGGCCGATTTGGTATCCTTCCATCCATCTGAAATGATGGACACCCCTGTTTGTTTCCATGAATTTCTAATGGGAGCCAATGCATTGTCTATGTTTTTTACCTCCTTTGCTAGTAAGGTGCTACGCACCTTCTCATAACCTGGCCCTGTGTACCCTTGTGGAGCCTCGTTTACCTTTCTCAACATATCCTGCCAATATGGTGATCGTACCACATTAAATGACAAACCGTTTGCATATAGACATCTTCCAATGGATTGATCTGCAATCTCTCTAGCATCATTCTTAAATGCTCTCTCTAATGGTCCACTGCTTCTCTTCACAATAACAGGTTCTTCACTAATTGGGTCCAAGAATGGGTGGCTCTCTACCACGATATCAGGAAAATTGCTATAAGATAGAGAAGTAGGGGGCCTCTTTGATCTACTTCCTCTTCCTGTCAACAAAGGATGGTTTGAGGCACGACCAACTCTTGCATCTGCTTCCTCTTGCTCTGTAATATATCCTGCTATTTCTTGAGGTGACATCCCATTTCCATCCTTTCCTAGACATGGTTTGATTCCTTGTTGGGGAATGGCACAAAAAAGGGCTTTGACACGACTGTAGGAGCTAGTTTTTTTTGCACTACAGAAGTTGCATATCCATAAAAATGTTCCACCACCTTTTACTTGGTCTATTATTTTGACATATTTCCATAAAGGTGAATTTGGGTCAGTTTTGAAAGTCCGTTGAGGAGTAGAGCTAGTAGTCATTGCCATTATGATTTCTACAACAAATTAAAAAATAATTATTAATATTTAATAGCAAACAATAGATTCTAAATGTAAAATATATAAAATTAAATTTAATAATATATTTAAAATGAAAGTGAAATTATTATAATTATGAAAGTTATTAGGTTTTTAAAAAATATACCTATTATTAAATTATTATTATTTTAAATATGAATAGTTTTTTAAAAAAATTATTATAGTTTGTTTAATAGTTTGTTAAATTGTTTGTTAAATGAAAACAAACAATCTAATAAAAATATAATTTTTCATTTTTAAATAATAAAACTATTTTCAATTTTGCTAGTTAATTATTATAATAATTAACTAGCAAAATTGAAAATAGTTTTATTATTTAAAAATGAAAAATTATATTTTTATTAGTTTTCATTTAACAAACAATTTAATTAGCAAACTATTAAACAAACTATAATAAAATTTAACAAACTATAACAAACTATAATAAAAAATTTAATATCAAACCTGCAAATGGAGGATGCGGAAGCCCTCTGTCGTCGCCCTCCTGCCGTGGTGCCTCCCGCCGTCGTCGCGCGCCTCCTCCGTGTCTTTGCGCCTCCCGTCGTCACGCGCCTCCCGCCGTCGCGCCTCCTCAAACCTCTGTGCCGTCGCTTGTTAATGCAATCCGTGGAATGGTTTCGGTTTTCCTTTTTCACTGTGCGTGGCGTGGAATGGTTTCGCGATTTTTTATTTTTGGCGTTGCTTTAGGGTTTAAAACGTTAAATGACATATTCGACTTGTGAAAAAAACCCTCGAAATTTGCGAATGATGTGGATTCGTCAAAAAAACCGTATGGAATCGCCACGTCTACACCGGATGCGTCGGGATTCGTGAGTCAAATAACGGATACGTTTTAGGAGGAAAAAATCAGTACCCTGTTCGAATCCACAGGGATTCCAGGGCGAATCCGAATCCGATACGTATCGCATCCGGATTTGGGGGGAAAATGTGAAGTACCAGTAACTTAGACTTCTGAAACATCAAGCCCCTCAATGCATCCTCCATGTGTCCAAGAATGAATCCACACATCCCATACCATGCTTCACATATGCACTTCACATAAAGACAAAATAATGACAACTTACTCAACCAGCCAACCTTGACCACTAAACATGTGCTTGCTTATATAGAATCAAGCTCACACAAATACAACCAAGTGGTAAAATAAAACCATGTGACTCAAAACCATGAGTTCACAAAACTATTGATCTCACATTTAATAGTGGGTACTAAGTTTTCACTTTATTAATGTTTCCCCAATATTAAATTAAATGCATTTCCCCAATGTGAGACCCACATTAAATATATTACCAATGTTACAATACAACACATAAAATGGCCCCAAGAATGTTAAGTCCTAGTCGTGCATGTCCATCCAGGTCCTCCTAGGTGCACCACACACATAATAATAAAATAAACATTATGCAAGGTGTACCACACCTTATCCCAACAATATGATGGTGATGTTTAGGTGAGCCCTTAGGCATTGGTAGGATTTCTATTGTATAGGATACTAAGGTGATAGCGACCTAATACAGTGTTTATGAGTGACCTAACTCAATGAAGTGATAGAAGTTGGTACTAATTTCAGATCAAGAAATGAAGACATGAAAAAATGTTAATCATGATCCAATTTTATGTTTGTCACATATTTGAAAGTTGGTATTTTTTATGTTAAGGGTGAGTGTTATGAATATGAGATGGAAATAAGAATAGGCTCACTACCTATATTAGACATGTGACCTAGTTCTTTAAGTCATGGACAGTACTTAGTAGTTAGGGGGTTAATGTGTCATAATCATATATGTGGTGCCACGTGACAATAATATTGGTGAAGTTGTGTGTGTTACATTACAATCTATGTCGGGCTAGCACTTGCAGCTTGGGACTGCTTAAAGAAATCAGTCTCTACAATAAATTAAGGTTTTCCTCTTGTAAGTTGCATGAAGTTTAGCATTTTAAGGGAAAATTTGATTTACATTTCATTTAAAATGATATTTTAATATTGCAGGTTATAGGAACTTGGGATGATCATGATTATGGATTAAATGATGCTGGAAAGGAATATCCTAATAAAGCTATAAGCCAAAAGCTTATGTTGGATTTCTTGGATGAAGCCTCAAATAGTCCAAGGTGAGACATTGTACATGCTAAACATGAATCAGTATTGGCAGCATGATTATGGTACATGTTATAAAAATTCTGTTTTGATTCTGAATAAATTGCACAAATGATATGAATTGAATATTTCATGCATTGAATTTCCATGTTCTCTCTATTTTGAATTTGAGGGATAAATTAGTAGTGTAGATGAAGTTTCAATGCTTGATTTACACTTCAGTTTCAATGCTATACAATCAACTAGACTATTAAATTTGATACACTTGATTGTTTATACCCTCGCTTGCAATGTAGAAAAATTAGACAGTATAAGCAGAGTAATGTTGTGCAATTTAAAATAGAATTTTATATTCTTCAAAGATGCAATTTAGATTAATTATTGCATTTGAATGTCATGTCCCCTTTTCAAATAAAAATAATAATAATAATAATATTTTAAACGGGTCGAGTTATTTCATTTTTGAAAACACCTCTTAACTATTATTTAAAAAGTGTCTTTAACACTTCATTTAAAATTATAATTTAAAATGGGACCCTAGGGGATAATATAAAAGTATTTTAAAATTACTTGGAAAGAAAAGTAAAATAAATAAATAAATAAAATAAATAGAGGGCCCAAGGCAAAGTGCTTATAAAAGAGAAGTCAAGGCTCATTATTCATCATCATTGTTCATTTTAATTATTTTCAAAATTTTAATTTCAAGTTTGCATTCAAGGATGAAACCCTTCGTGTGGATGATTTAGAGGACAATAACCCCTCTTGGGTTCAGGGACAAAAGCCCTCATATCCTTTGGTGCAATTCTATTCAAGGATTGCATTTGTGCTTCACGCAGGAACAATTTGAATTCGCTATCAAATTTTACAGCAACATTATTGAGAGTTTAAATTTTATTCTTATATAACTGATTTGTTTTCATATTGAGTGCAACCTTTGGAAATTAACCACTCCACAGTCAATAAATTGTTGGAGCCCTTGAAAGAAATCAGCACATAACCTTTTTGTGGGAATCACTGGTCAAGTTGGGAATAACACAAAGTCTAGTGCTGCCTTGTCAATGACAGCCTATACTTTTGCGTTTCTTTAGGCTCTCCATTGATGTAATTTTTTATATTAATATATGGTACCTGGACATTGATGGGAAAAAAGTACACATGGTCTAATATCAAATTTGTCAGTATATTTAAGTAATTTGACACTGCATAACCAGCCTATAACAAAACAACACAAAGCAATCCTCTCTTAACAGTTAACACAACCTGCCACTTGACATAATGTCTAATCTTGAATTACTTATTTTTTCTGTCCACAATTAGAATCATCATACGAAATTGCATAAGAAGTCTTTCTTTCAAATCCTCAATGATTAGAATGCAATGTTGCACCAATCTTTAATAAAGTCAGTACAGCCTTTCCTAAATTGCATGAGTAGAAAAAAATACATTATCTTATACCTATGGTCTTCAAACTACCAATAAGAACAAATTTTGAGTGCATTGCGCTTTAATTTTAAATTTCAAAATATTCAGAGTTGCAAAAGAAGAATCTAAATTTGAAAATTTCATAGTATTCAGAAGTACAAAAGAAGATTTTGCAGATTAATTTTATTTTGAAGTCCTAATTATAATCTTGGAATTCAAGGCGCATTTGTAAATTTTTTGAATGTTGTTTCTACTTTGGATATCACAAAAGTCCAGGTAGGAAGTATTTGGAAGCTTCAAATTCAAGGAACGAGGATCTTAACCAGAAGCTTTGTATGTATCAAGCGTTCCATTGCTGCCATAAGCTCAAAATTCCCAGAATGAAATGATATCTTCATGAAAATGATAGTGTTTTTCAGCCATTTGGGAATTTGGGATCTCAAGTGACATTTTTTTATCTTGGAAAATGTCAGATTGATACTTGTAAGCCAAAGAATTTGAATAAGAAGCATCTATATAGGAGATTGACTGACATACATCATTTGAGAGCATAATTCTAAGAGGAAATAATGCAAAAAATTTCTGTTGTGACTCTGCTCAAAAAGTTTGGATTCCCAGAAATAAACAAAAATTACTAATTTTGAAAAATATGAAAGTCCTTGTACCTAGTTATACAAAAACTCCTAATGCAATGTGGCACTGCCACCAAGTATGCAAGATTGTTTCACATTGGTATGCCAAAGATCCCAAGTTGAGTTAATGTAAAGAGTTGGATGATGGGTCCTGTCCCATGCTAGAATAAACCTAAGGGTTCTGGAAAATGAGTATTTGAAGGAGAGAGGATCATCCATTAATGACCAAAGTTAGTTGATTGGGATGCAAAGTGCTAGATAATATACCATCAGCAGGGGAGCATCTAAAGAACAAACCACACAAAAACAAAAGAGGGTTGTAATAGAAACACTCATTCTCCATGAAGTATCTTTATACATATGTAGTTAAAGGAAGAATAAAAATTGGGTTAAAGGTGGGGTATAGTTCATGTCAACTATGTTTCTTCTGTAATGGAGGTTACACATTTATGCTTTAAGCTAGTTCATGCACTTGAATGGTTATGAAACTTCAAGTGGTTTCTTAGCCATTTTAAGCAGTTTTCCACCATAATAGGTTTCTGTTTTATCAATTCATTCTATTATTAGTCATTTAGCACACTAATTGAGTCACTGTGTGCCATTTTATATTCTCTTTTTTGTTATTAAGTTGTAAGACATAATACTACTTTGGATAGTAGGTGATAGTTAATCTTCCCATATAACGGTACTAGTTAATTATGTAAAACAATCTCACAATTTAATGTTCTAGTGGGTTTCTGGGTTTCACTTGTACAAGAGATGATTGTCATAGTTGGATTCAATGCTAGTATTGATATATTGTTCTGTTATATTGCAGACGTAAACAAGCAGGAGTGTATGCTTCGTATTTGTTTGGACCTGTTGGAAAACAAATTAAGGTATTGAAAGTTTATCACCTTTCTTAGAGATATTGCATTTTTCTGTTAGTATCAGTATTCTTTTCACTATTGTATGACTACATTTCAACACTAAATTTACTCAGTGAACTAAGCTAAACCAAATGTAGATTTGATTCATATTTTTACCACCTTTTGTCAATATCCGAACTGTTGATGGTTCCATAGTACTTGACTTAAATATCATGATACCCTCTTTCATTGCAAAGTGAGAAATGTGTTTATTTTATCATTTATTATCAATGAAGCCTTATCCACTCTTGCCATTGATGAGTCATAAATAGCCAATAGTTACAGTACCAAAGATAATTCCAAGCACATGCAGGGAATAAGTGGAAGCGAAGATAATGCACATTATCAGTAAAACTTAGAGTGCAACTTAGCAAAAGAAGAGTGTCTAATATAGAAGAGTTTTGCATCAGACTCAACTCAACCTAAATATGAAAACTGCAGAGCATGTGTACGCGGAAAACCCAAGATGGGTGAAAAACCACGGTGAGAAATGCTGCTAGGATCTATTGTCCTTATCCAGCCTCAAGAATTAAAATATGTACAATGCATTAAGGGCACCAACCCTAAGGAATCACCAAATCCCTTGCTTGAGAGCACCAACTCCAACAGAAGCACCAACCCAGCATCCTTGAGGCATCAACCTTCTGGAAATTACAAAATTCTTTGCTCATTCAGACTTCTCTAATTTGCTAATGTATTACATTAGATTTCTCTCAACTTGGTGAATGTCGAAAGAAATGAGACTGACTAAACTCTCTTTTAGATTTTACAATGATATTCTCAGAATTTACAAACTCACTGACATTCTCAGAATTTACAAACTCACTCAATGTTACTTTCAGAATTTATGGTAGTAATGGACTACATATGATCAACTTCTAAGACACTTCACATCTGCAACAACTCATTTTGTATTTAGCTTTCATACACACCCATACTAACTTGACTTCCACTGTTCCTTTGCCTTCTCTAAATATGTATGCCCATCGGTTGGTTGGTTAAAAAAGTTAGAAACTAATTAACTATTAAGACAGTTATACCCGTACAGTAACTATTGTTAGTTTTAGTGATCAGACTTAATAATAAAACTCAGAAGTAAACAATGCAAACGAAACACAAGACAACACAAACAATTATCCTGGGAAAACCTCCCTCTGGGAGGTGAAAAACCCAACCAAATTTCTCAGATCTTATTAATCAACGATCAGTAGGTCTCTTTACAATTAGCTTCAGCACATTAAGTATTTAACACAGTAGTATTAGGTCAGCAAATAGAACAAGCATGTAACTTATCTGTAGTCCACAAATGGAGTTTGCTGATCACTGATAAATAGCAGACCTGAAGGTATGTGTGCTGACCCTGCAAAATGGTTTGCTGACTGTGAGAAGAGGTTCACTATGCCAAAGGAGTTTACTGATCACCAAATTGCAGACTTGAGGATATGTTCGCAGTGCCTAGGAAGGATTTTGCTGCCTCTGCTGTCTTGTAGATGAGCTTCACTACACCTGCAAATCAATTCGCTGCCCTAGACAGACAGTCTGCTGACCTTGGATAGGGTTTGTTTACTTTCTTCAATAGTTCGCTGATGCTAGAAGTATTTCGCTGATAGAAGATTGAACTTGCAGAATGGAGAAGTTCGCTAAAGATGTGTAGATACAATGAATGATACTTGCATATATATAGGAGACTTGGCCTCCTTAATTCACCTAAGTCGGCTAGCACATATAATCTTAATTTTATCCTTTAAATTGGTGCCAAAACCCCACAAGTTACATATAGGGCATGATTTATTACAAGACTTTCTTTTACCGCTCAGAATAGGTCGAGACCTATTACAGTTTAATTACAATTATTTTGGGCCCAACCCTAATGAGTTTAAATGCATAGATAATGATCAAACTTTAATTGCTTTTAGCAACATTAAAGTGTGATAATCCGAGCTAGCTACTAATTTCAACACTCCCTCTTAGCTAGGGAGGATAACACCAAGTAACCATAACACGTCATGGACCTTCCATGACATCCACCTTGCATTGCCCGCAGAGGGTGGAAGAGGTCTTACACCTCAGCCTTCTCCTAGAGAAGGACACAATGTCACCTTGCATTGCCCACAGAGGGTGAGTGCACACCTGCAAGAAGAATATACAAATATACATCATGAACTTCGTTCATGATATCCATCCTGTATTGCCCGTAGAGGGTGAGAGGAGGTCTTACACCTCAAAACTTCTCTACTGAGAAGAATAACCTGCCACCTTGCTTTTCGTAGAGGGTGGTTCCACCTTGCATTTCCCGCAGAGGGTGGAGGAGGTCTTTCACCTCAACCTTCTCTCAGAGAAGGATCCAATGTCACCTTGCATTGCCCGCAAAGGGTGGAAGATGCAACTTAATGCATCACTAGGACTGAGACTCCCTCTCAGCCAAGGTTGTGTTCTCCACAATTCCAAGTCTCTTTTTGAAGCACACAAACTTCACTCGAACACGAGGCTTGGCGAGAACAACTGCAATCTGCTCATTGATGCTGACATATTCAGTTGAATGGCACCTTTCTGTACAATATCATGAACATAGTGATAATGAGTTGTCACATGTTTTGGCCTGTCATGAAACACGGGATTAACAGACATCTCAATACAATTCTGATTGTTACAATTAATGACTGAGGGTTCCCAAGGTTGCCCAAACAACCTAGCAAGAAGCTTTGTGAAGCCACACTCCTTCACAATGTACTTAGCTTCAGCAGTGCTCAATGCAACTGAGGATTGATTCCTATTGGCCCAAGAGATTAGAGCAGAACTCAAGTTGAAGCAAATTCCTGAAGTGTTCTAACACTTCCTGCCCAATCAGAATTTGAGAAGCCTTCTAGGGTGATGACAATGTTGATTGGATACTTTAGCCTGTAGCCAACTGTTCCTGGCAAATATCTCAAAATATGCTTGTCTGCAATAAGATGAACATGCTTTGGTTTGTTCAGATCCAATCAATTGTATGTACTCTGATGGATCTGCAAAAATGAACTCAATTTCTTCAAGTTAGTTTCCATAGGAGTAGACATAGGTTTGCAATCCATCATTCCAAATCTATTCAATATACTTCCTTGACTTAGAATAATTTCATTAGATCTTGCCATACTTCTAACCCTGGAAAGTAATGCATTAAGCCTAAGTCCTTCATTTCAAACTCTGAAGCTAATTCTTTCTTCATGTAGAGATGAGACTATTTTCATCAGTTAGAAATAAATCATCCAAAATTAGCATTTCACCAAAAAAATACATTTAAAGTAAAGGTAAGAATCAACATCATTCTTGCAAGATCCTAAACTAATCAAATACTTGTCAGTCTTCTCATACCAAGCTCAAGAAGCTTGCTTGAGACCGTAAAGAGCTTTTCTTTAATCTGAACACATTAGATTCTCTATCTCGAATCTCATAACCTTCTAGTTATTCAATATAGACAACATTAAGAAAACAGTCTTTATATCCAACTTCCAGCCTACAACATTAGCTATAATGGTTCTAATATTAGTATATCTAGCAGCAAGAGCAAATGTTTCCTTATAACTATGAGCTACACATCTAGCTTCATAAAAACTTCCATATGGAACTCCCTCTTGATTCTTAATATAAAATTGTGGTAACCAAGTCTCATGAAGATTGCATAATATAAGAATCAATCAAGGAAAGCAGCCAACATAAGTTACCATAAATCAAAGATGAGAAATGTCAATCTTTTCCTTACTTCACTTTTACGAAATGGACCCATAGTACAATCATTATGAACATGGCATACCTTCAAGTGAAGAAACTAAGCTCCCTCTTAAGCTTGAAGGCATGGTAATTCAAGAATATCTTGATGAGAAGCATCAACATGACTAAATGTCCCAATAGAATGAATTAACATGTAAAATAACTTTTATCTTTTTATTGACTAGACTTCCACCATTGACAACATATGCCAAGATTGCTCAAAAGGATATTGCCAGTCTATGATCAACTTCAATCATAGTGTAAAGCTGCACAACATTCTTTAAATGTAAAATTGTTTTCCATAGTTGAATAACAGAGAGTTAGCTATGCCTAATCATATTAGAAAAAACTAAGGCAAGTGTATGACTTTAGAAAACCTTGACAATCTAACATTTTACAAAATCCATAAGCAAGGTATATAAGCCAAATTGTCTTTCCAGCCAATGCGTAAAATCAGATATGAGTATCAACCACTCAAAAGGATACACATTGTAGTTGAGCACAAGCGTATGATCAAAAGACAACTTCAATAAGTTAAATACCTCATTCATCTTAGGTTTCATCATCAAGAGAATACTTACTTCAAAAATGTAATAGGCAGTATGCTCAAAGTGAAGAGATAATATCACAATGAATATTATGTGAGGATAGGGAAAGCTATGACAGAAAATGCATTAGAGCTAAAGGCAATCCTCTACACGAGGAACAAAGCAAGGTTATAATAAATGTATAACAAAGAACATGAGAGCTTTTATGAAGAGCTGAAGAGAACCAAGTGTTACACAGTTCCAGTCCTACATGCCAACCTTATTATAGAACAGAGAATACAGTACGTATGATGTTAGGAGACACCAAGATAGTATGTAATGCCAGAGCAGCAAGACTATTAAGCATTTCAAGATTTAGATAGAATATGATGCATTAAAACTATGCAGCAAGTATCATCAGAAGAAGATAGTAAGGTCATCATTGGGCATAGATACTAAATACGATGACTAAGGCATCTTACCTTTACATGCCTACCACACCAATGATTAGAGGACACTATATGTTTTCAACTAAAGTTCGATATTTTTGAATCTCCTATAAATTTATTCATCTTTCAATCTTCCTATTTGTGCTTGTTGTTATATCCATCATAATACTCCTAGTTTTATATCTGAACACACATGTAGAAATCTTAAGTGCCAAGGATGTATTAAGATCAATTCGGATCATTACATATTCATAGCAAACCACATCAAATAGGTTGAGAGATAAACATTCTCAAAATAGAGAGTAGGGGATAACCAAATACTAACTTCAATAATTCGAATTGGATTAGAACAGAGCTCGAACTAGGGTGATTGTTACAAACCTGTTGTGACGTTTTCACACATCGCCCCATTGCAAATGGGGACCCCCTTTTTTTTTGCTTTTTAGGGTTTGTTTTTTTTAGGTCTTTTAGGGTTTTGTCAGTTGGCTTTTGCATTTTTGAGTGCTGTCGGGGAGATCAATAGGATAGCAGGTCCTGCTGGAGTGAAGTCCTGATCCTGAAAATTTGGCTAAGTCTGAAAGTCCTGATCCTGAAAATTTGGCTAAGTCTGAAAGTCCTGATCCTGAAATTTGGCTAAGTCTAGAATGTCCTGATCTTGAAATTTGACTAAGTCTGGAAATTGAAAAACCTCAAAAAACTAGATTTTGCAATATAACTCCTAGAGGTCTGAAACCACTCTCAAACATCCTGAAAGTATATATGGAATATAACTTAAAGTTTCTATCTTTCTTCTTTCTTATACTTAAGTGTTATATTCCATAAAGATTATCCTGATAGAGAGTTCAAAAAGTCAAATTTCGCTCCTGTCCTTCACTGAGGATCCAGAGCGAATTTCGCTCCTGTCCCTCTCCAAGGGACCAGGGCGAAAGGGGCTTATTTGAGTCATTCCTGGCCTTGTTTGGTCAGATTGAAACATCAAAGGCATGGTGAAGGACGAAATGAGCATGATAGAGCATCCAGACTTGATCAAAGACAATGAAATGATGGAGTTTTTGTCTACAAAGGTAAAAGCGCTCCTCTCCCTCACCAAGGGACCAGAGCGATTTTCTCTATATACACATTCTTAGACTTTTCTTAGACTTGAACTCTTATTCATGGCGTGTAACAAGATGATATCTTCCTTAGCCAAGACATTTCATGGTGAAAAGTGAAGCATTTTGGCCTAGAAGACAAAATTCGCTCTTGTCCCTCACTGAAGGACCGGAGCTTGAATTTCAAATTTGCACTGTTCTTGCAGGATCAAGACAATTTTATGATTTGAAGAGACCAAGGAAAATATGATTTATCCACTGAATATAATTTGGAAGGCTAACAAAGGACGGATAAGCTTGGATTTGCAAAATCGCTCCTGTCCCTCTCCAAGGGACCAGGGCGAAAAACCTAATATCCAGTCCTTCTCGCCAAGTTTGGACAAATCTAAGCCAAGGCGCAAATTTGAAATGATGTTTAAAATGCCTTGAGGTTGATATGATCAAGAATTTGCGCAATGGATGCAAAAGGCGCTCCTGTCCCTCACTAAAGGACCAGGGCGATTTTTATAAAATCAACAATTTCCCTCCGAGATTATGCTAAGGCAAAGTTGAGCAAGATTGGAAAGGTCTTCTAAATCATGATGAACAAAGGTTTGACTCCAAAAACTTGATGATCCTAGGCCAAATGCAAAAGGCGCTCCTGTCCCTCATTGAAGGACCAGGGCGAAAATCTCTAGAACATCAATTTTGCCTTGCAAAATACGAGTTGAACATGCACTGAAGGGACGAAAGGGATCATTGCTAGCCCCACAACGTGAATTGGCAATTAAAAAATGAAGGATTGAGGACAAAAGTGAAAAGATGCTCCTGTCCCTCTCCAAGGGACCAGAGCGAAGTTATTGGCATTCACTATTTTCTACTTGGGCGTTAATATCCTCCAAATCGCATTAGATGCCAAGTTCGCTAAAAACTCCGAAATATTCAAAAAAATTAAATTAAATTGGCATTTAATAAATTGATTTTAGGCCTTAAAAAAAATCGAACTTTTATTGTGAAGGCATTTAAAATTAATTTTTATTAAATTAAAATTGAAAATGGGGCGCTTGAGGTATCATGTTTCATTATTTTATTAGGTCGGCCTCTTGTTTTTGCAAATTTATTTATTTTTTTTGGCATATTTTGCCAAGTCGGCCTATGGAGAGATGTAGAAGGTGAGCGCTCTATATATTGGAGGTGTTGTTTCACAATTCAAATCATTCAATCATCCTTTCAAGTGCGAAATTGGAGAGCAATTTGAGGAGCGAAATCTAGAGGAGTGGAGCGAATTTCTACTAAGTGTGGAGAAGCTAGTGGAGGGCGAAATTCATCTTGAAAGCTATTGGAGAGGCGAATTTCTAGCTAGATTGGAGGATAATTTCCAGATTTTTTGAAGACATTTGAAGGCGAATTTCCAGATTTTTGAAGAGGCTAGTGGAGTTTATTCTTTTTCAAACTAGAGGAGGCGTACTTCATCCAAGGAAGGACTATAAATCTTGCCCAACAAAATCCGGTCCTCTTCCTTCATTTTTCAAGGTTTTGTACTTAAATACTCAAAGGGAAGGTATGAAGAATCATTTTTTGAAGTTCTTGTTCAAGACTTATTATGATCCCATTGCAATTTTGTAAAGTCTAAGTCTTGAAGATCCAAATTCCATTCATTATTAATTTGAAAATGTGTAGTTCTTGATTTATCATGACTTTTTTCTAATTAATATCTTAAGTTTTACCGTTGAAAGGTCTTAAATTTCATGCTTTGAAGTTTGATGCTCAAAAGACTAACTTTAATATTTTGTGTAGGCATCAACTGGAGATCCCGGAGTTGTAAAATCAAGCCAGATCAAGGACGGTCTCCTCCAAGGACGATCAAGCAAGGACAAGGGCGACCTCCTCCAGCCTAGCATCGACAAGGACGACCTTCTTTGGACTAACGTCATCAAGGGCGACTTCTCCAATCCAGTATTCCAAGGCGAGGTACATCAATCATCCTGCACATCAAGGACACAAGAAGTTAGAACAAGGGTTCGTTGAAGAAGCAGATAGTTCCAGATGAATTAATTAAAGCTAGCTTCTCAACACCATCAAGTTGAATATTTACCAAGTTACAAGTGTCAGACGAGGTGGCATCCTAGTCATCACTTCTCCAGTCAGTGTGGTCCACCTCAGCATTTCCAGATTCAATGTACCTAACTCATGGAAGGTGGCACAAACTCCGATGTACCTACCCCAGCTATCCATTGGTGGAATTTTCTAGAGAGGACATGTGTCCAAGCAATACAATTTTATCATTGGTCAAGCATTAAATGTTATGTAATGGTTGTAACAAACCCTAATTAGGGTTTTCATTGTTGAATCTTGGCCATTGATCTCGAATTGATCTAAGCCATCGAATTGTATTGAGGGCACTATATAAGCCCTGGCATTTCATTTTGTAAAGGCAGTTAGAATATAGATATAGAAGCAGTTAATAGAAGATAGATAGAGAGTAGTTAGAAGGTGATTAGCTAGTTGATAGAATTGCAATTAGAGTAGAGTAGAGAGAGAAGGCAAAGATTGTTGCCAAGATGTTGTTGTAAAAGACTTGTAACTTCATTGAAGAAATGGTGAAATTTATGGGTCGATTCGACAATTTGCATGGTCTTTATACTTCTCATATTTGATTTCATGTTATTAGATGAGTGGAAGAAATGTGCTTGATTGATGGTGGAATTCGTATATCCATACTACTAGCAGTTTGTTGATTGCAGACTTGCCTTGTGTAGTCAACTGGAATCATTCAGCTTAAGCTTAACTTCAATTGTCGCTTCTTCATTGATATGCGTCAACCTGATGGTGTCTATGCCTGCAGTGATGATTTGAACATCATAAAGCTTTCCTTCGAAGATCGCACTAACCTTGTGGAGATGGTCCTGGGATGTCAAAACAAGACTTAGTTAGAATTTCATCAAAGATCAATCATTGCTCCTACATTCTTAGTGTTAGGATTAGATCCTTTCCTCGCCCTCATCTTTTTTCCTTGTTTTTCAAGTCTAAGCTAGTAAGAGCCTGTGTTCCAGCAATATTCAAAGTAGATCAGATGTTCAATTATCAAATGTAAGTCCCCTTGTAATTCCAGCAAATCACATCATACCACAGAGAGCTTATCCACACGTAGAGATCCTACAACGAAGAACCTTGTAGTCATCCTGATTGATCCTTTTTCGCGATATCTTCAGCAATCAGAGGCTTTACTCAAGAGAGGATAAGGTACCTTTAGGTATTTTATTCTGTGTTTGATAGTGTACAAAATACACGTCAACAAAACCCTAGGAAGATAGTTATGCAACCCTTAAAGGAATAATAGGAATACTAAGATTTGAAAACAAGTGCGCAAACCGACATATGAAAGCACCCTCAGATGAAGTAGTTAACAAGCAAGAGAACCTTGTGCACTAGTTAAGACACCAATAACAATAACAATAAGGCAATCAGATGCAAATCTCCAAACCAAGTGGACCCTACGATTGAGAATAGAGGAATGAGAACACCCGAAATCTTATGTTTGCTATCATCCCATCGATGCCTTCAATTTGTCAAGCAGACATTGTTGTTGAACTTTCTGATTCACCATAGACTTCTTTAGCCCTAATCTACAAAAGATAAGTACAGGTTCTTCCTTCAAGCTGTTAGGCCTTATAGAAGGAACCTGACTTTGATACCATGTTAGTTTTAGTGATCAGACTTAATAATAAAACAATGCAAACGAAACACAAGACAACACAAACAATTATCCTGGGAAAACCTCCCTCTTGGAGGTGAAAAACCTAGCCAAATTTCTCAGATCTTATTAATCAACGATCAGTAGGTCTCTTTACAATTAGCTTCAGCACATTAAGTATTTAACACAGTAGTATTAGGTCAGCAAATAGAACAAGCATGTAACTTATCTCCAGTCCACAAATGGAGTTTGCTGATCACTGATTAATAGCAGACCTGAAGGTGTGTGTGCTGACCCTGCAAGATGGTTTGTTGACTGTGAGAAGAGGTTCACTATGCCAAAGGAGTTCACTGATCACCAAATTGCAGACTTGAGGATATGCTCGTAGTGCCTAGGAAGGATTTTGCTGCCTCTGTTGTCTTGTAGATGAGCTTCACTACACCTGCAAATCAATTCGCTGCCTTAGAGAAATAGCATGCTGACCTTGGATAGGGTTTGTTTACTTTCTCCAATAGTTCGCTGATGCTAGAAGTATTTCGTTGATAGAAGATTGAACTTGCAGAATGGAGGAGTTCGCTAAAGATGTGTAGATACAATAAATGATACTTGCATATATATAGGAGACTTGACCTCCTTAATTCACCTAAGTCGGCTACCACATATAATCTTAATTTTATCCTTTAACTTGGCGCCAAAACCCCACAAGTTACATATAGGGCATGATTAATTGCAAGACTTTCTTTTACCGTGCAGAATAGGTCCAGACCTATTACAGTTTAATTACAATTATTTTGGGCCCAACCCTAATGAGTTTAAACGCATAGATAACGATCAAACTTTAATTTCTTTTAGCAACATTAAAGTTTGATAATCCGAGCTTAATATAATCCGAGCTAGCTACTAATTTCAACAACTATAACCAATGCCAACACACCTTTGTATTGCTGATGATAAAACTTTATAAACTGCAGACATAAGCAATAATAAAGTTCGTTGTGCCATAGCTGATAAGAAGTTGTTCTAACGTAATCTCCATAATGGACTCAATATAAACATATCGATCTGACCATAACACAAGTTCATAACAATTACTTCAATCATCATGATGGATCTAACAAATGTCTTAAACACAATCAACATACAAAGACAAGATATATTTATCTCCATGTTTTGATGTAAACAAATCATCCAATCAGAACAGATCAAAGGTAAGGATAGGCACCATTTTTGATGTATATTCAATGTATATTCTGTTATCAACTTATCACCATTTATCATTAACATTGTTCTGAAAGTGTAAGCACTTGTATCAATACGATACTCACAACAACAACAGTTCCCATTCCAAACATATAACTCATTTTGGATAACCTGATATAACTCATCCCCGTGAATCATGAGACTGCAAATAAGAAAATCTTCAGAAATCTCAAACCCGATCAATATGCAGTCCACAATACATATTAATACAACCATTGATAAAGACAGAATGATTATCAATTCAGTGAGTATGAAATCTGTGAGTAACTGTTATTATATGATCTACAAGCAATGACATCTCTGTATATCTCCTTTTGACATCAATGACAAATACAAATCTGTCTATCTGTTTAACAATGTCTAACAGGTTGTTCCATGAGTTAAATATGAAAAGAAAATATAAAAGACAAATGAAATTTAAAAAAACAAAAAAAAAGATTTAAAATAGGAAAAACCCTTTTCAAATTTTCTTTAACTTGATGGTGGACTGCTGGGTGATGGATTCTGAAGCGGCCAAGTTCTGATTTGTCAGAGAAATTGGATCATGTGTGGGAGGTTTTGAGCAATGTCTATATATTCTAGATTTATTAACCAGCATTGAGGTCAGCTTTGTATTGATGAATTCAAAGTTATTATTTAATTTTTTCTTGTACTCAGATTTTAATAACAGAAATGATCTTTCCTTCAGTTTGAGCAATCTATGTTGTATTTTAAAGAATGCACGAGTATTAGAATCAAACATACCTTGCAAACAAACATTGGAATCCTTACACTCAAAATGTAATGTCCCCACTTTGAAATACAATCTAATGATAAATGATAATAATAAAATTAAAATTAAAATATAAAGAATATAATTAAATATAATTAAACTTTAATAAGTTAATGAATGGTCAAAGGCATGAAATGAAAAGTTGCAACTCCCTCAAACATGAGATTTAAAAGGGAGAAGAGAACCTCATTTAAGGGGGATAATTTGGGAATCAGAAGTGCAGATCTGATTGTGAAAGGTTGTGTCCCTTTCAAAGGGCAGAAGTAATGAAGACTTGCACTCTTTCAAAGGGTGCTAATGGTGAAAGGGTGTGTTTCTTGCCAAAGGGCATCCATAATGAATAAGTGTGACCTCTCCCTCACATTGGAGGATATAAAGTGGAGAAGTTTTCATTTGAAAAGGAAGGATCCATGGACTAGAACAAAATATCTGAAGCATTAAAAGCAGATTTAGAAGCAGACCTAAATCATAACTATGAGAAACTCTGGAAGAAAGATATGAACATTTATCAAAGAGATCAGAACACGAATTCAAATCTGTAAACAATAATAAAGCAGACATCGAAGGAAAAGAAGAGGAAACATTAAATCAGTAATCAAAGAATCAGACCTGATGGAATAGAAAGGATTCTCATACACACATTTATATATATGAGTATAGGTAGCAGATCAGATTGATATAAACAGCAGACCTGTGAATTAGAAGGGGCAAACGACATTGAATTTAATCTGTCAAGATTACTACAGCAGATTGAATATACATAACTTGCAATAACTCTACAAGTATATTAGGCAAGATTCAGTGTCCTCCCAAAAGGGGACATCACACAAAAAAACAAAGTCAAACTGGAAATAACAACAGAGCCTACTTGCAAATTGTATGTTCATGGTGAAGAACACAGAACAATAAGCGAGGATGCAAAGTGTTTGACATATGTGTAAGGAGTAAATCATTGGAAAGTTAGATAGAAAGGTGCAAAATTTTTGGCTCAAAACAGGGGTTGCATATTACAGGCTGCTCCTATATTTAGCTTATCTATATGTTAGATTCCAAACTAGGACCTTCTCCATGTTAGATTCCAAACATGGCCTCTCTATATCTAAGCTCCTATTTTTTTGGATCTACATACAATTAATGCTTGTATGTTGTATTTGATGGTTTCACTCTCAATGAGTAATTATGTTTTTGCATCTCCTATTCATCTTTGTACTTGTGCCCCTCTTGTATTTGTGGATAGATATTGCATTAACCCCTTGGCAAACAATGCCAAATGTGTCTTGCCAGGACAGTCTTTTTGCCTCCATTTAGAATTATCAGTTCAAGGTCTAGTTATTCTGCTTGAAGCCTCTCAAATCCATTCCCAAGACATTCCATTGGAAGGTGATAGAGAACATGCAATAGAAAATGGTGTGCTAGAGCCAGGTCAATTTTCTGAGCAAACAATATACCTTTTCTAAGGACTTCATACAAACTCAAATTTGTCTAAATTTACTCTAATATGGTGTACACGGTCTCATACAATATCATGTTGGATGTTATGTATCTTGGGTTAGTTACTTTTTGACATTTATTGATCTTATTGCCATTTCCTTAAATAAATGATATTTTCGTTTAGTATGAAGAAAGAGATCTAAAAGACAGAAAAAACATGTTATTTTATTTTTTTAATTTTTTAAAATTGTAATAGCATTTTGGTTAATGGAATGTCCTTGGCTAGGTGATTCTATTGGACACTAGATACCATAGAGATTCGTTATTTAGCAATGGAGAAATGTTAGGAGAAACACAATGGACTTGGTTAGAGAAAGAGTTAAAGGGTAATGGGGCTCAAATTACAATAATTGCGTCTTCCATTCAGGTATGGCATATTGTTTATGTTATCACTGGTGTTCCAAGTATGAAAATTCTTTTGATATAATTTTTTTCACTTACATGAAAGAGAGCTGAAACAAATGATTGAAAATGCTATATTCCTAGTACTGTTGCTAATGTATAGACAAATGAATTATAAAATATATCCTATACCTGTGTTAGTAAACTAATGAAAGATTGGACTATGAAAAACATTAGAGAATGAATATTAAATTTGAAGAGTATTAAAATGCAGCAGATCTATGCAATCATTAAACTTTTGTATTTATGAAAAAGATAAGATAAGGAATATAATGACATGTCATATAATGATATTGAATATATATTAAAATTTGTTGCATACCTAAATGACATATATGATTCATTTGTGCATACATACATATATATCATACTTTAATAAATATAATGGTCTTGTATGCTTTTCATTTATAATATTCTTATTACTTGGTGGCCAAATACATATGGATGGTTTTCAAGGACAACACTTACCCTAATGATGAGATTTGGAGACATGTTTATGGATCTTGGTGATAGGGGGAGCAAGGGCCTAGATCTAGGGATAATGGTGCAAACATTTGTAGTGCTTAAAAAATAGTTTTTAAAAAATGTATAAGGAATAACACATGAAACTTTGAAATACTCAAACATGTTGCATTGAACAATGAAAATGCTGAATATCATTATATTTATATTATATTCAAATTAATGATTACATTCAAAATTCAAAATTCAAATACATTTGGCCAATGGCCTAATGACTGTTATCATCATTCATCTCCAAAGTTTGCACTAGAATCCTCATCACTCAAACTTTTGGATTCCTTAAGGTTAAGCCCTTCCAAATCAATACCAACAAACCTTGTCTGTGTTGCATCATCAACATGTATTGGCTCCTTTAGCTTTACATTCCATCAAGCTATTGGACCCTCCTTGTATGTATTGTGTTTTAGCCAATGAGATAGAAGCTGATATATACAATTGTAAGGTTCTTTGCCTTCATAGAGGTAAGCCAATTCCTCTCAATAGAAAAAAGAACTAGAAATTTGGAACAATAGATGAATGGCTAATGTAGTTATCAAATAATTAGGCCTATGTATAGTCCATCATAAAAATGGATTCTCTTGTGCCATGGTCTCTCTATCCATCTTGGCCACTTTCGGATATTAGCTAAGAGTGGCAAATTTGGTCCACTCAGTACGTATGATGTTAGCTTGTGTAGAATTATATATCATTTGAATAGCCTTCACGAACTTTGCGTTCATCCCAACATCCTATATAGGGGTAACTTTGCCAGGACTTTGGACATACTACTTTGGGTTCAATACATAGGAAGCTATGTACAAGAGAGTGTTGAGCTTCTCTAATCGATGATGAATGATTGGTTGGATATGTTCATTGTAGAAAAATGATATGGGGTCTTTTTATTGTACAATGGCCTTCATTTAGCCAAGCATACTATCAATAAACTCAAGCTAGGGGCATTAGCATCCTCGTTTCCAATAAGTTTAAAGATTGGAGTAATGATGGCAAAAATGTATCTTGCATCAACTCAAAAAGTGTCACTTTTCACCAATTCATTCACCATCCTCCCTTGCTTTGATTTCGAATCGGGCCACTAATTCCACTCTTTTGTCATGACTATGAGTTGCAATGCCTCTTGCAACTTAAACATCCTCTCTAGGAGAATGAAGCATGATGCATATCTAGTCTCTATAGGTTTCCAAAGCTCCTTAGAGATCAACCAAAATTCAATTACTTTCTACTTGCTTGTAAATGAAATTGTAGGTTATTTAGACAAAAAATTATTCTGCTCAAATAAAAACAATACTCAAGAAACCTTGCAACACACAAATCTATTTTTAAAAGCCTAAATTATTGGAGGTTAGATTGTGTCAACAATATGACACTATTATCAAGATATTATTAGGCAAGGAAGTTGTCAATTAAATTGCAACAACAATGGTTTATTTCCTTGCTGGCCAACTCATGATCAATGCTCACAATGAAGGCATTGTTAGTTGTAAATATGTGGGCTGACCCCCCTCTTTGAGTTGCCCCATTTGGGGGAGTTAAAATAAACAAATGTAATATTTTTGGAGCCTCACAAGTGGGCCAACCCCCTTAATATGATCGCCCAACTTGGGCAAAAGTAAAATAAAATAAATACAGGAGACAAAATTGTGGGCAATAATCTTGGATAAGAATAATTCCAAGATTAATATTCTAATGGGGAAAATGAAGGCTACCTAGCTCACAAGTGGATGCAACATAATCATAGATGGGTGGACGAACATCAACCATCATCCACTCATCAACATCATGGTCGCATGTAAAGAGGACCCTTACTTTCTTGAAGCTATTGATTGTTCAAAGCAACAATGACTTGTGGGAGGGAGTAGGTAAGACACACAAAGGAAGCAAAAACATTTCCATCATTAATTAAAGCAAATAAAAATAATAAGGTCAAACACTTATTACGTGGAATGATTTTTTGAAACCCTACAATTTATAAGGCAAAGCATTGTCTGTATTGGTGTGTCGTGGTGTCCATATTGTGGACAAGAGAAACTTGGATAGAGTATGCAAAACTAAAAAACGTGTTATTCCAATTCCCGAAACTTACGAATGCTGATTTTTTGCTGAAACTTGCCATTGGCATTTATGGTTTAGATGCTTTCAATCGTCTTGCTTCTCCCATGCAATGTTGCCCACCGTTGGATGATAAAATCAGGTCTGTCTCTTTCAAATAAGAGATGCCTCCTTCGGCGAACAAGTTATGCAATTGTAGCATCTAAATCAGCACATTGAGGACTTAGATCCCAATTCTTTGTCATGCTCTCATTGTATTCAGGTGTCATATATGACAAGAGATGAAGGCTGGAGTGTACATAGACTAAATCCTCAACTTTTTGCATTCAAGCGCTTGTGCTTAACCGAATGGATAGAGTATGTACTCCAATTCCACTCAGCTAAACCTCTTGAATTTGCATACAACATTAAGCATTTAATTTTATAAATACAAAACATAAATTATAAAATTTATTATTATAAAATATAATATATCAAAAATAGCAACAAATGAAAAATGAGAAAATTTAAAAATAAAAAGATACATGAGAGAGAATTTTAATTGCAAGAGATTGCAAGTAAATAGATCCTTGACCATGTATGTACCACCATTCATGAGCATCTTTCAAAGATATGAAATGACAAAGCTCACTTAACACATTAAAAATATCCTTCTAAATGCAGTCTTGTAGTAGTAACCTCTTCATCCCTATATGGTGGCACCCTTGTAAAGGAAAGTATCTCTTCGATATAATACTTTGGCGACAAAGCAAATGCTAAGAAATGTAAGGGTGTGGTCATCTTGTTCCAATGATCAACTATGATCTTTTGCACTCTTTTGAAAAATGTTTCCTTGGGGTAATGTTCCTTGGCTTCTATTATATTTCTTTTTTTCTAAATCATGGAGCCCATGCCATCATAAATTTCACCCAAACATAGGTGATCTATATCAGCACACCTAATCATGCTAATGATAGGCTCAGTGAAACTTAAAACATATTTTGCATGATCCCACCGCTTATCATTTAGGATCATTGTCATTACTTTTTGGGCTTTTCCCTACTTGATTGCCTCCATACACTCAAAAGGCTATTGATGACCATAGAACGCAGCGCCTCACACCTTCACAAATCATTTTAAGATAATTGTGTGAGATGCAACTTGTGTTTTAGCAACCTAACATGGTGTAAAAAATACATGTCATATATCAACAATTAAAAAAATATATTAAAAATAAAATTTAAATTACTTCAAGAACTCCAACTTGGAGAAGGTCTTGAAGATGCCTTGTGGCATATGATGAGTAGTCCCAAACATTTGATCTCCTTAGCATGTAGATTTGTTTGACCCACTCAATTTGTGTGCCAATCTTTTGCAATATCAAATTGAGTGGACTGCACATGGTGTCCAAAAAATGTCAGCATATGTACCTGTTGACGTGTATTTTGTACACTATCAAACACAGAATAAAATACCTAAAGGTACCTTATCCTCTCTTGAGTAAAGCCTCCGAATGCTGAAGATGTCGCGAAAAGATTCAATCGGGATGATTTCAAGGTTCTTGTATGTAGGGTCTCTACGTGTGGATAAGCTCTTTGTGGTATGATGTGATTTGCTGGAATCACAAGGGGACTTACATTGATGATTGAGCGTCTGATCTGCTTTGAATATTGCTGGAACACAGGCTCTTACTAGCTTTGACTTGAAAAAAGGAAAAAAGATGAGGGCGAGGAAAAGATCTAATCCTAACACTAAAAATGTAAGAGCAATGAATGATCTTTGATGAAATTCTAACTAAGTCTTGTTTTGACATCATAGGAACATCTCCACAAGGTTAGTGCGATCTTCGAAGGAAAGCTTTATGATGTTCAAATCATCACTGCAGGCATAGACACCATCAGGTTTGATGCATATCAATGAAGAAGCGATAATTGAAGTTAGGCTTAAGCTGAACGATTCCAGTTGACTACGCAAGGCAAGTCTGCAATCAACAAATTGCTAGTAGTATGGATGTACGAATTCCACCATCAATCAAGCACATTTCTTCCACTCATCTAATAACATGAAATCAAATATGAGAAGTATAAAGACCATGCAAATTGTCGAATCGACCCATAAATTTCACCATTTCTTCAATGAAGTTACAAGTCTTTTACAACAACATCTTGGCAACAATCTTTGCCTTCTCTCTCTACTCTACTCTAATTGCTATTCTATCAACTAGCTAATCACCTTCTAACTACTCTCTATCTGTCTTCTAATTACTTCCAACTATATTCTAATTGCCTTTACAAAATGAAATGCCAGGGCTTATATAGTGCCCTCAATACAATTCGATGGCTTAGATCAATTCGAGATCAATGGCCAAGATTCAACAATGAAAACCCTAATTAGGGTTTGTTACAACCATTACATAACATTTAATGCTTGACCAATGATAAAATTGTATTGCTTGGACACATGTCCTCTCTAGAAAATTCCACCAATGGATAGCTGGGGTAGGTACATCGGAGTTTGTGCCACCTTCCATGAGTTAGGTACATTGAATCTAGAAATGCTGAGGTGGACCACACTGACTGGAGAAGTGATGACTAGGATGCCACCTCGTCTGACACTTGTAACTTGGTAAATATTCAACTTGATGTTGTTGAGAAGCTAGCTTTAATTAATTCATCTGGAACTATTTGCTTCTTCAACGAACCCTTGTTCTAACTTCTTGTGTCCTTGATGTGCAGGATGATTGATGTACCTCGCCTTGGAATACTGGATTGGAGAAGTCGCCCTTGATGACGTTAGTCCAAAGAAGGCCGTCCTTGTCGATGCTAGGTTGGAGGAGGTCGCCCTTGTCCTTGCTTGATCGTCCTTGGAGGAGACCGTCCTTGATCTGGCTTGATTTTACAACTCCGGGATCTCCAGTTGATGCCTACACAAAATATTAAAGTTAGTCTTTTGAGCATCAAACTTCAAAGCATGAAATTTAAGACCTTTCAACGGTAAAACTTAAGATATTAATTTGAAAAAAGTCATGATAAATCAAGAACTACACATTTTCAAATTAATAATGAATGGAATTTGGATCTTCAAGACTTAGACTTTACAAAATTGCAATGGGATCATAATAAGTCTTGAACAAGAACTTCAAAAAATGATTCTTAATACCTTCCCTTTGAGTATTTAAGTACAAAACCTTGAAAAATGAAGGAAGAGGACCGGATTTTGTTGGGCAAGATTTATAGTCCTTCCTTGGATGAAGTACGCCTCCTCTAGTTTGAAAAAGAATAAACTCCACTAGCCTCTTCAAAAATCTGGAAATTCGCCTTCAAATGTCTTCAAAAAATCTGGAACTTATCCTCCAATCTAGCTAGAAATTCGCCTCTCCAATAGCTTTCAAGATGAATTTCGCCCTCCACTAGCCTCTGGATTTCGCTCCTCAAATTGCTCTCCAATTTCGCACTTGAAAGGATGATTGAATGATTTGAATTGTGAAACAACACCTCCAATATATAGAGTGCTCACTGTCTACATCGCTCCATAGGCCGACTTGGCAAAATAGGCCAAAAAAAAAAAAAGTAAATAAATTTGCAAAAACAAGAGGCCGACCTAATAAAATAATAAAACATGATACCTCAAGCGCCCCATTTTCAATTTTAATTTAATAAAAATTAATTTTAAATGCCTTCACAATAAAAGTTCGATTTTTTGTAAGGCCTAAAATCAATTTATTAAATGCCAATTTAATTTAATTTTTTCAAATATTTCGAAGTTTTTAGCGAACTTGGCATCTAATGCGATTTGGAGGATATTAACGCCCAAGCATGGTAAAAAATAACGAATGTAAATAACCTCGCTCTGGTCCCTTGGAGAGGGACAGGAGCGCTTTTACCTTTGTCCTCAATCCTTCATTTTTTAATTGCCAATTCACGTTGTGGGGCTAGCAATGATCCCTTTCGTCCCTTCAGTGCATGTTCAACTTGTTTTTTTGCAAGGCAAAATTGATGTTCTAGAGATTTTCGCCCTGGTCCTCCAGTGAAGGACAGGAGCGATTTTTGTTCTTGAGCCTAGGATCATCAAGTTTTTGGAGTCAAACCTTTGTTCATCATGATTTAGAAGACCTTTCCAATCTTGCTCAACTTTGCCTTAGCATAATCTCGGAGGGAAATTGTTGATTTTATAAAAATCGCCCTGGTCCTTTAGTGAGGGACAAGAGCGCCTTTTGCATCCATTGCGAAAATTCTTGATCATATCAACCTCAAGGCATTTTAAACATCATTTCAAATTCACGCCTTGGCTTAGATTTGTCCAAACTTGGCGAGAAGGACTGGATATTAGGTTTTTCGCCCTGGTCCCTTGGAGAGGGACATGAGCGATTTTCTACTTTTGTCCTTGATCTTTATCTTCTAAATTGCCAATTCATGTTGTGGGGTAAGCAATGATCCCCATTGTTCATTCTATGCATGCTTAACTCGTTTCCTCAAGGCAAAATAGGCTCTCCCAAGATTTTCGCCCTAGTCCCTTGGAGATGGACAGGAGCGATTATTGTCTTTTGGGTTGATTCCCTCCTTTGTGGTCCACTCAAGTTATATTCAACGGACAAAACACGCCTCCCTTGACCTCTTCAAATCGTAAAATCACTTTAATCTTACAAGGATAATGCAAATTTTGAAATTCAAGCTCCGGTCCTTCAGCGAGGGACAGGAGCGAATTTTGCCCTCTAGGCCAAATCTTTTCACTTTTCATCTCGAAATTCCTTTGCTAGGGAAGATATCATCTTACTTCATGCTATGAATAAATGTTAATGTCCAAAAAAGGTCTAAAATTGTGCATATAAAGAAAAGCGCTCTGGTCCTTCAGGGAGGGACAAGGGCGAATTTATCTTTTTTAGACAAAAGCTTCATCATTTCATTGTTTTTAATCAAATCTGGATGCTCTATCACGTTCATTTCGTCCTCCACCATGCCTTTGATGTTCCAATTTGACCAAACAAGGTCAGGAATGACTCAAATAAGCCTTTTCGCCCTGGACCCTTGGTGAGGGACAAGAGCGCTTTGCCTTGGTCCCTTGGAGAGGGACAGGAGCGAAATTCGGTCTGGATCCTTAGTGAAGGACAGGAGCGAAATTTGACTTTTTGAACTCTCTATCAGGATAATTTTTATGGAATATAACATTTAAGTATAAGAAAATGTCACTTATACTTTAAGTTATATTCCATATATACTTTTAGGATGTTTGAGAGTGGTTTCAGACCTCCAGGAGTTATATTGCAAAATCTAGTTTTTTGAGGTTTTTCAGTTTCCAGACTTAGTCAAATTTCAGGATTAGGACATTCCAGACTTAGCCAAATTTCAGGATCAGGACTTTCAGACTTAGCCAAATTTTCAGGATCAGGACTTTCAGACTTAGCCAAATTTTCAGGATCAGGACTTTCAGACTTAGCCAAATTTTCAGGATCAGGACTTCACTCCAGCAGGACTTGCTATCCTATTGATCTCCCCGACAACACTCAAAAATGCAAAAGCCAACTGACAAAACCCTAAAAGACCTAAAAAAAAAAAAAAAAAACCCTAAAAAGCAAAAAAACAAGGGTCCCCATTTGCAATGGGGCGATGTGTGAAAACGTCACAACAGTACCTCCACTATAGAACCAATTGCCATATAATTTTTAGTGTTGTCCATTATGACTTGGACAACATTTTAAGGGACCATTGCCTTCAATATCATCACTTGCCCCTTAGCACATTTTAATGGATTGTATGAGGATATTGGCAATGGAATTTGCATATTTCACTTGCCCCTTACAATCTATTGCCTTCAAAATCATCACGCTTTTAGGGACATTGTTATAACATTGATCAATGGTCTATTTTTCCAATCTTTCCATATATTAGAAATGATAGACACACCTGTTTTGGGGCATGTATCTTGATTACACTCTATTATATCTCTACTAAAGCTTTCTTCTTTACCAATAAGGTGGTTCACACCTTTTCATATCCAAGACTAATATAATATGAAGTATTGGAAAGGGCTGTCACCATATCCCGCCAATATAGTGATCTAACAAGGTTAAAGGAAGCCCCTTGTCATGAATGCAATGAGAAATGTTCCAATTTGCAATCTCCCTCCATTCGTGAAGGCCTTTTCTAATGGGCCTTTTTTATGTGAAACAAAAAGATTCTCTTCTTTAAAATATGGTGTTATTGGCATGAAAGAATGTGGGCTAGTCGATTGTGATAAGCCACAAAGAGGTTTATGCAAAATTTTCTTGGCAAGAGGATGTCCTCTTTCCTTTGATCTATTACTTACCATGTCGGCATTTTCTTATTCTTTAATATAAGCCAATGCTTTGCAAAACTTTTTTATTTAGCCAAGGACAAACACTTATTCCTTGGCAAGGAATAGCATAGAAGTGAGCTTTCACTTGAGAATATGAGCTCTTATATTGTTTTCCACATTAGCTACAATGCCAAATATAGCTCTTTGCATTTGGGGCAGTTGAACTAGAACTACTAGACATTCCATAAGAACCTAAAACAAAAAAACATTACAAACTAAAAACCCCTACAACCTTTAAAAAGAAATCGGCATTAAAACCCCTTATTATGCATAAAAAGTTCAAAAATAAAAAAAATATCAAAAAAGAAAAAAAATTATTCAAAACTTGAAAAAAATGAAAGATGTACTCACCTTTGACGGTTACATTTTCTTTGTGCAACCATTTCTCCCTTGTTGTGGTAGGGTTTAACTCTCCTATAGCACTCACCTTAAAAAAAATGAACCAACCTTCAAAACCCACCGATGGGTGAAAAATTGCAATTTTGGTCTTTTTGTGTATGTTGAATGAATTAAAAAATATGTTATGCTCTCACTTTAGGGGACCAAATGCTTTTAGGAGTGTGTTTATTTTCAATGTTTTGGGCCCTAGGTGCTATAGGTGCCTGTGCCTTTGGCCTAGTACATCCTAGGTACGTTGAGGGTACTTCTCGGGTACCTTGGGTGGGTACTTCTCAGGTACCTTGGGTTCCTTGGTGATATTTGGGTGCACCTAGACTGAACCCATACATGTATAGAAGGGGATTCATAGGTACCCACCCGGTAACACAACATATATTTAATAATGTATGCAGAAAAGGCATCCATGAGCATGTTTCCTTTCAAGATACTAAATTTATTAAACTTGATAAATGCATTGGCAAGTTTGAAGAGCATAGCAAGTGTATAGGCTGGAAGTTGCTAACATGGATTGGTGATGATGAAGGGCACTTGGCAAGGAAAGTCAATAAATACTCAAAGAATAGACTATAGTTTTATTATAGTCGAGTAAAGACCTAATATGAGGGTATTGGGCATGGGAGAATGGAAATTGGTGAATGGTCAAAGAATAGACTACGCCATGCACAAACCAAAGGACAGCCCAAGGAAGGAAAAGTTGCCTCTTAACATTTTTTTGTGAAGCCTCAACATGATTGTAGGTTGTCTCCAAAGCATTTCCCACAATCAACACAAGTAGAGGAGAGCAAGACTCCACCTCAAGAGGAAAAAGATGAGCCTTCAAAGACAAAGACACCTAGCTCATCATAGCTAGGCATAAGGAAGAGGCAAGCAAGCAAGTGGAAAATCAAAGAAGGTATACCAAAGGTAGAAATTTCATCTTTTAATCCATTTACCAAAAGGAAGGACATATTACACGAGAATGTAGGTATCTTGTTCCTTATTGTGGTTGAACTATTGCAGAATAATGTGAAAGGAAAACACCTCTAAGGAGCATATGTTCCATATAAAGGATCAAGAAAGAAGAAATAGAACAGTAAAGACACTCCAAAGAGGTAAATCCATTTGCTTAAAGCATGTGTAAATCTAACAACTATTGCTTTCATTGCAAGGTTGCAAGGAATTGGGAGGGCAAGTGTTAGAGACTCTATAGTTTAATCCAAAACATGACAAGGGCAAGAATGAGCATATTCAGAAGAAAAGGGTAAGAGAAGCATAAAAAATACCAAAAATAGAGAGAGAATAGATCTCATGGAAATCTTCACCATTATCGTATGGTAGGGGGTTGTCATTTGATTCTTGGATAGAACATTTGTTTTTGAGATGATTTTCCTTTATATGGGTATTTGAGTAGCACATTAACCATTTCTCAAGAATCAAGTTGTATTCAAGATGTTAACTCCACTTGTAGAGCAAGCGAGGATTATTCAATCAACATGAGTGAGTATGAAGATCCTATCCACTTAGAAACCAAGGAGGAGAGCCACGAGGAAAAATGTATGAGGTAATGGGTCAATTTCAGTCTCCACATTTCTTTCATTTGGTGATTGGTATTCACATCCACTTATTGTGCGTGGTAAGGATGGATAATTAGGGTTACTTTCATTGCATGAAAAAATATGGCTTCTAGTAAAATCAGCAAAACAAAAGCATGGCCATTTTTCCAATCCAGTAAGCATGTAATCTTGTCATTGAAGCATGTGATTTGTTCACCACTTGTGTGTACTAAGTAGGTTGAAAGAAACAGAGTACTCCATGAGAGGAAGCTTTAAATAACATAATCTTGGGAATCCACTTCTAGCAAAGGAAAAAAAGCATTACATTGGTTCAAATGACCACCATTATTGTAGTTTGCACAAAATCTCATCACAGTTGTAACATGTGCATAATTGTAGTATGGGGATCCATTTGTTTTCAGTTATTGCAGTATGCCTTCTAGCACTTTAAGACAAGATCGTGAATACTTATCATATTGTGTGAACTTCGTTGCAACAAATGTTTCAGTAGAAAGGCAAATCGTGCATGATGACCATTATTGCCTAGTTGTATGAATCAACAAGTTGTAAATAAGCCATCACAGCCAATTGTTGTGATACAACTTTTTAATGCATGGCAACCATTGTAGCATGTTTAGGCATAATAGGCAGTTGTAGCATGAGAAGTTTCAGCTGACAAAATAGAGTTGTGAGGTAGTGGTCACCATTGAGAAAATCATGGGAAGAACACCATGGAAACACCAAATTTTGACAGAACACATCCCGAAGTATGACAGAACATTAATACCTTCTACCTTGTACTACCATAGCATTAAGCATGTAGGGAGATGTGAGGGAGTCTTTTTGAGTTCAGCGACTGTTTTGAGTGGATGGACATGTTTTTGACCTCATGGATGTGGTTGTCTTTCAAGACCAAAATCGATACTTTGGTGGCACCCAAAGTTGAATATTTTTACATATTTAGGTTCATCTCAAAAAGTTATGCACTTTCAAAGATATGGCACCCTATTTTGAGTTTCTGCAAAAATTATAGATTCTAGAAAATGAAGGACTGAATGAACATTAAAGGGGCAGTTTTAAACTTTCGGGGCTGTTTCTTAACTGCTCATTTCTGGGGTGGCTTTGCGACTGCTGCGGCCATTTTGAAACTATCAATCTGCATGAATGAACACTTTTGTCGTGTTGACAGAAATGAGAATGTGAATCAAACAGTTGGACATTTGATCTTCGAAATTTGATTCTCTTTCTAAGAAAAAGGATCTATTTAAGACCTTTATGGAGTTGAATTGGATCAACAGAGCTCATTCCATTGTGAATGCAGCATCAATTGGAGTATTGGGAACAATCTACCAAGCACAATCCACATAGGGTGGGAGTATGTTGTGACGTATTCACACATCACCCCATTGCAAATGGGGACCCCTTCTTTTTTCTTTCTAGGGTTTGTTTTCTAGGTCTTTTAGGGTTTTGTCTGTTAGCCTTTGTAGGATGAGTGCTGTCGAGGGGATCATTGGATTATAGGCTTTGCTTGAGCCAGGGTGAGTCCACGGGGCCCCAGATTTAGGGTTTCTTTGAGAGTCTTCCTGAGGGCCTGGTTTTGCTCTCGTTGCTAATTGTGTCTTGCTTTGTGAATGGATATCATTCTTGAAGGTCCGAGCTAGGTCGAGTTGGTGAGTGGTGAAGTCTGAAATGTCATCCTGATCTTCAAATGTCCTGAAATTTGGCTAATTCTGGAATGTCCTGATCCTAAAATTTGACTAAGTCTGGAAAACTGAAGAATCCTCCAAAATCTAGATTTTGCAATATAACTTCTGGAGGTCTGAAACCACTCTCAAACATCCAAAAGGTATACTTCTTTCTTATACTTAAATGTTATATTCCATAAGATGATCCTGACGGAGAGTCCAAAATGTCAAATTTCGCTCCTGACCCTTCCAAAGGGTCCAAAGCGAATTTCCCTCATGACCCTTCCAAAGGGTCTAGAGCGAAATTCTCCATAGGACATTCTACTTTGACCAAAACCTAGAACTAACGCATTCCCAGGCTTGAATGAAGGAAAAAACGCTTGTTTGAATGAAGAAATGTGAAAATGAAGTCAGGATCTTGGCCAAGATTAGGAATTTTGCTCCTGACCCTTCCAAAGGGTCCAGAGCGAAAATCTTTATAACGCTTGTTTTCCTCCTTATTTTGGCTAGGCGTTGGCTTGATGGGAGATGAATGGGTATGTTTTTGCCTTGAGGGGGAGTTTGATTGATTTTGAACTAAAGGAGAATTTCGCTCCTGACCCTTCCAAAGGGTCCAGAGCGAAATTCATCATAAACCCTATTTCTTGCCTTGGATAGACTTGCAACCTTGTTCCTAGCTTGGAAAATGATCTAACTTTGCCTTGTGAGGTGGTTTGAAACTTGAAGACTGAGCAATTTGGCCTGGAATGGAGATTTCGCTCCTGACCCTTCCAGAGGGTCCAGAGTGAAAATCATCTTGAAGCTTTTTTCTTCCTAACTTTGGCTAAATTTTGATGTGCAGGGTATCTTGGAGGGAGGATTAAACATTCTTGTCACCTTTGAAGATTTGGAAGCATGCAAAATGAAGAATTTTGGACAAGAAGGGAAATTTCGCTCCTGACCCTTCCAGAGGGTCCAAAGCGAAATTTCAAAAAGCTCTTATTGTGTAGTGAAGAAGGTCAATTTTTTGGCATGAATGAGACAAGGATAGCTTGTTTTTGCCTCTTGAAGATGTTTTGAATTGAAAAAAATGAAGGATTTTGCCCAAAAGGGAGAATTTCTCTCCTGACCCTTCCAAAGGGTCCAGGGCAAAAATTCTTCAATCACCTGTTTTTCTTGCAAAATCAAGTTAAGTTTTGGTTTTTATGGCTTGGAAGATAGAGGAGTAGTGTCTTCTTCCTTTGAGAGGTGAATTCAACTTGAAATGATGATGGAATAAGCCTAGAATGAGAAATTCGCTCCTGACCCTTCCAAAGGGTCCAGAGCGAAAATTTCTATAGGAGGCATTTCTTGTCGTGTTTGGTCTAATTTAAGTGTCAAAGGCATGATGAAAGGAAGAATGAGCATGTTGAAACCCTTGGGCATATTTAGAAGTGATGAAAATGAAGGATTCTGGCCAGGAAAGGCAATTTCGCTCCTGACCCTTCCAAAGGGTCCAGAGCGAAATTCCTTATAAACCTATTTTTTTAGCCTTTCTTGGATATGAAACCTTAATCCTAGCATGATGAAACATGAAATCCTACTTGGCAAAGAAGTTTCAAGGTGAAAAAATGAAGATTTTTGGTCAAGATTGTAATTTTCGCTCCTGACCCTTCCAAAGGGTCCAGAGCGAATTTTCTCAAAATCACTTTTTGCTATCAAATTTTGCTAAGTATGGGATAAGGTGAAACATAGAAGGAATTGCCCCTGGGAGTGACTTGAGGTTGCAAGAAATCATTAAAAAGTGAAGGAATTGAGCCAAATGGTGAATTTCGCTCCTGACCCTTCCAAAGGGTCCAGAGCGAAATTCCTAAAAACACCTATTTTCTTTGCAAGGTCAAAACAATTTTTTGGTTTTTATGGCTTGAATGGGTGCGAGGAAGTGTGTTTTGCCTTTTGAAGATGATTGAGATTGTCAAGAGGAAACAATTAAGCCTAGAGCATGATTTTCGCTCCTGACCCTTCCAAAGGGTCCAGAGTGAAAATCCTCAAAACTATCCTTTCTTCCAAATTTTGGGCAAAACTAAACTTAGACAAGGGTGTGAGAGGACTTTCGAAATGCCTTAGAGTTGAATTGGATTGCCAAGAATGCAAGTTTTGATGCCAAGAGGGAAATTCGCTCCTGACCCTTCCAAAGGGTCCAGGGCGAAATTTCCAAATCCTCCTATTTTCCTTGCAGTTCAAGATAAGATTTTGGTATTCAGGACTAAAAGAGGAGTAAGGCATGATGTTCTATGCCTTGGAAATGATTTAAAGTTGAAAGGATGAAGGAATTGCCCTAAAACCTAAAAATCGCTCCTGACCCTTCCAAAGGGTCCAGAGTGAAATTCCTAAAAGAACAATATTTCCTTCAAAAATTGATAAGCCAACTCAGTGATTGAGATGAATAGACCCTGGAGATTGCCTTGGAGGAGGTTAAGGATCAAACTAAGGTGAATTTTGACCTAAAAAGTAAAAATCGCTCCTAACCCTTCCAAAGGGTCCAGGGCGAAAATTCACATTATCACCTAATTTGCTCATGTGAAATGCTAAAATTTGAAATGCAAGACTTTGATTAGGTCAAAACAAACATGAGCTTGCCTTCCAGGAGATTTTGGAGTCAAGGAAACAAGGTATTCAGGACCTAATTGGAAAAATCGCTCCCGACCCTTCCAAAGGGTCCAGGGCAAAAATTCACATTATCACCTAATTTGCTCATGTGAAATGCTAAAATTTGAAATGCAAGACTTTGATTAGGTCAAAACAAACATGAGCTTGCCTTCCAGGAGATTTTGGAGTCAAGGAAACAAGGTATTCAGGACCTAATTGGAAAAATCGCTCCTGACCCTTCCAAAGGGTCCAGGGCGAAATCATCAAAAAGCCTATCATTCAACCTTGTTAGATTGAGTCAAGGACAAATTGCAAGATTGTGAAGACAAAGACATGGAAATTTGCAAATCTAGGTTGCGAAAATTTCAATTTATGAAGTGAACAAGCTTGGATAAGAGGTTCAATCAAGCCTTGAAGTGATTTAGACCTTCATTGCTTTGAATATTTCAATGCCCGAGGGAGAAAGGAAATTTCATTAAGCCTCAATCAAACCTCTATATTCCTAAATTTTCACTAAATTTGTCAAAATTAAGACATTTGGGAAGCTAAAGCAAGTTCGCATGAATTAAGGCATTTGCAATTGAATTAATTAATTTCAAGCCTTAAAATAAATATAAAATTCACCTTGGAAGCCTTGTATTTAATTTTAAAATTAAAAAAAATTAAGGTGAGCGCTCAAGCCTTTTATTTTGTCTTTTTAGGCAAGTCGGCCTCCTTTTAAGTGGGATTTTATTGTATTTTATTGCTAATTGACCTAAGTCAGCCTCATGAGGAATTAGGGTGAGCGCCCTATATAAGGGAGGTATATTGTGGACAAAATGCAAATCATTCATTCATTATTCACATGCGAATTTGAGGAGCAGATTAGAGGAGTGAATTTTTATGAAGTTGGAGGCTAATTTCCAGAATTTGCTAAGTGTTTGGAGGCTGGTGGAAAGTGAAGTTCTTTTGAAGGCCGATTGAGGCATAATTCATCCAAAGGAAGACCAGAAATTCAGTCCTTATCCAGCGAATTTTGATCTCCTTTTCTTCATTTTCCAAGGTTGATAGTTAAGCTTTCAAAGAAGAGGTATGAAGAATCAATTTTTTTGAAGTTCTTATTCAAGACTTCTTTTGATTTCATAGCAATCTTTTAAAATTCAAGTCTTGTAAAATCTGATTTCATTCATAATTAATTTGAAAGTTTATAATTCCTGGATTTATCATGTCATTTTCAAATTAATGTCTAAATTATTCCCTTGAAAGGTCTTAGATCCTATGCTTTAAGATATTATACTCAAAGACTAACTTTAATCTTTTGTGTAGGCATCAAATGACGACCCCCAAAGCCGAAGGATCAACTACTTGGCAGACTCTCATCAAAGAAGATCAAGCCAGGACAAGGACGATCTCCTCCAGTCCAGCATCATTAAGGTCGACCTCCTCCAATCCAGTTTCATTAAGGACGACCTTCTCCATCTATCTTCTAGTCCAGCATTTGAAGGAAAGCATCACCAAATGGAGCATCAACCAAGTGTTAGACAAGGTGGCATCCCAGTCATCACTCCTCCAGTCGGGTTGGTCCACCTCAGCATGTTTAGATTCAATGTACCTGACTCATTAAAGATGGCACAAACTTCGATGTACCTACCTCGACTATCCATTGGTCGAATATTCCAAAGAAGACATGTGTCCAAATAATGCAATTATTTCATTGGCCAGAATTGAGTTTGTTGTAACAAACCCTAATTAGGGTTTTCATTGTAAAATCTCGGCCATTGATCTCAAATTGATCTGAGCCATTGAATTGTATTGAGGGCACTATATAAGCCCTGGCTCTTCATTTGTAAAGGCTAATAGTTAGTCAATAGTTGATAGTAGGCGAATAGTTAGCTAATAGTGAATAGTCATGTGATAGAATAGCAGTTAGAGTAGAATAGAAAGAGAAGGCAAAGATTGTTGCCAAGATGTTGTTGTAAAAGACTTGTAAAACTTCATTGAAGAAATGGTGAAATCTATGGGTCGATTCAACAATTTCCATGGTCTTTATACTTCTCAGTTTTGATTTCATGTTATTAGATGAGTGAAAGAAATGTGTTTGATTGATGGTGAAATTTGTATATCCATACTACTAGCAGTCTGTTGATTGCAGACTTGCCTTGTGTAGTCAACTGGAATCATTCAGCTTAAGCTTAACTTCAGTTGTCGCTTCTTCATTGATATGCATCAGCCTGATGGTGTCTATGCTTGTAGCGATGATCTGAACATCATAAAGCTTTCCTCCGAAGATTGCACTAACCTTTTGGAGATGGTCCTGGGATGTCAAGACAAGACTTAGTTAGAATTTCACCAAAGATCATTCATTGCTCCTACATTCTTAGTGACAGAATTAGATCTTTTCCTCGCCCTCGTCCTTTTCCTTTTTTTTCAAAATCTAGACTAGTGAAATCCTGTGTTCCAGCAATATTCAAAGCAAATCAGACGTTTAGTCATCAAGTGTAAGTCCCCTTGTGATTCCAGCAAAATCACATCATACCGCGAAGAGCTTATCCACGAGTAGAGATCCTACAAAGCAGAACCTTGAAGTCATCCCAATTGATCCTTTTTGGCGACATCTTCAGCATTCGGAGACTTTATTCAAGAGAGGATAAGATACCTCTGGGTATTTTATTCTGTGTTTGGTCATGTACAAAATACACATCAACAGAGTACAACATCCAAGAAAGAAATTCCAGGTAGATAACACAACTTTTGTAGCTAAAGTTTTCAAAGTCAAAGAACCCTAGGAAGATAGGAAACACATGTAGTGAGTTTCTCATGCTTGTATTACTTTCATTCCAAGGAAATTCTCAGAAGATACGCAAATGCCACTTCAACTGCTTTTCCTCATCATGAGGTTTCCAAGATGAAAATCCATGTCTCTTTGGTATTCATTATTTCTAGTCAGCTTTCCACTTAGATTTCATACTCTTAACACTAAATTTGTGAAGCATTCCTCTGACATTGGAAAAAAAATTCAAGTAGCATAGTATGGATTAAAATTATTTGAATACTAATTTACAAGCATAGTTTTGTATCATATTATTATTTAAATTTCCATTTTTCTTGGGAATTGAAGTTATTTTACACTGATAATATTACAATATCAATGTATGATGTCTTTACCATGTTCTGAACTGGAGTTCTTATGAAGCAAGGGCCTCGATTTGCCACAAAGCATCCATATTAGAAAGCTGTTTAGAAATTCAATAATGTATTATAATTTATTTGTTTTAGTTTCTTGATCAGTCATTCAAGCTGCTAGCATATTCTCTCTTTTGTATTATATTTAACTTGTCTTCCATCTTGTTTGTTACAGGTTGTGTCCAATTTTTCTGCTGTGGTACAACCTCTATTTCATGTGGAATCATGGACACACTTTCCAAAGGAACGTGATCGCCTTTTCAAACTTATTGCAGATAGTAATGTTGGTATTAAGTACTAACATTTTGGATGACTCTTTTTGGAATGAAAATGAGATGTTTATAAGTCTTTAAAATAAGTTTGTCAGTCAGAAATTCAGAGTCATATTAGAAATTAGATGTAGGAGCTATTAACCATATTGCATTCCTTATAAATGTGAGTGCCTTATGATTTGTTCAACCTAAACTTAAAAACCAACATTTATGTCCTTACACTTAATATTTTCTGTTCTATCAGATTTGCGCTCCAAATTCTTGAAGAACTATAAAATTGAATTCAGTTATTTTTGTCTATTATTGCAGTTTCTGTAACAATTGACTTAAATTCATGATGATGATCTTATATGAATACACTTTCCTTATCTTTAATTTTTATATTAGTTTCAACTTTATCTGTACAGCAAACTGGAGTTATTTTTATAAGTGGGGATATTCACTTTGGTGAAATTACAAGATATGACTGTGGAGTTGGCTATCCACTTTATGACATAACTTCAAGTGGGCTTACTCAGGCAGTAGAATATGCTGTCCCACCTTCAATGTCTTTTTTGGTTAGAGTTGCAGCATTGTTGACTCCTAGTACCATGAGAGTGTTTGGGAAACATTGTCGATATAAATCATGTGTATATGGTAAGTTAACTCCTATTGTTGCACTGTCGACATAAATCATGTGTATATGTTATATTTAATTCCAATTATCTCAAGTCTATTTTATTAGGAAGTTCTTGGAAACGTGCTTATATGTTTTTTTGTCAAGTTTCAGGCAAGCCAAATTTTGGAGCAATTCAAATTGACTGGAATGCAAATCCAGTTGTTATCAAAGTGGAAGTGAGGGATGTACATGGAGAACCTGTTATGGATGCTCATATTTTACTGTCAGAACTACAAAATGGTGTTCTGAGGAAAACAAATTTAAAAGTTGGTGAGATAAGACATCACTGTTCTCTTGAAATGGATCTTCCTTGGCGTGTAAGATACCGTCTTGCAGCCACTTTCTATGGAATGATTGCAGGTAATTTTTTGTCACTGAACGAACAAGTTCTATGTTTGAAATGCAAATCAAAATCTAATGCTTTATATGAGTTGCAATGTTGTTTTTCCAGTCTAGTTTTTCCACCCTCAAGGTGTAAACTCTTTCTGATGGCCTTTCCTTTCTCATCTGGTATTTCCAGTTATTTTGTTTCTGGCTTTGGCATTGCTGGTAGTTTTGGCAATGGCGGTCTATAAATTCTTTTTACAGAAGGCCAAGACCGAATAAAGGACTTTCTTCACAGTCAACAATGAGCAAGCAAATCAATATTCAAAGTTGAAGGAAAACCTGAATCAGTTACAAATGTTGAAGATCCCAGCATTGGAAGGTAGATAGGACATTGATCCCTATGTTATTTAGCACCACCTTGAGGTTGAAGGGGCTATATGAAAGATCACTTTTATGAGGCACTGTGCACCCAAAGATATTTTTGAAAACATTTGAAAAGCAGCACATGATAGCTGCAAATACTACTGTATCACAAGGATTCAATTTCATTCAAGGAAAGCTGTTACAGAAAATCTTTGTACAATATTAATTTCTCTGATTTTGTAATTTGAACAATATGTAATTTCTTTGGTTTTATTTACCTCAACCATGTTCTACGAAGTTACCAAAATGTTTATATTCGGTTTGTTTAATTTTGGAATTAAGAACTCTGTTTCCTTCAATGTTTCTTCAAGTTTCAGGGATGGGGGGATGTGTGGATGGAGAGACAAGTTTTGGGAGTGGCGATTTTTTATTTATTTTGGAGACAATGGGGGATGGCTATCAATAATATGCAAAAATAAAATTGAGTTTTAAAAATACAAACAAATTAAAAATACCAAAAAGAACATAGACAAACTAAAAGAAGCCGAAAGTTTAAAAACACTAACATTTGAATATATCTATTAAAGATATAAAAGAGACCATACAATGTCAGTCTCAAATGGATCCAATTGTAATGTTGATGAATCTAACTTGCATGGTGTAAGTTTGACTAGCCTTGAGGACACATTTAAGGTATCATTCTAAATGGAAGATCTTGGTGGATGCATGATGCACCCTGGGGGCTGTCTTGAGGATGGTAGGGCATCCCCAAATATTCCTCCAAAAGGGAGACATCCTTTGGGATGTCCCCTATTGGGGCTTAGCTGTCAGGGATAGCAGGGGAACATTTCATCCCTATCCTGCCATCCTTGGGGCATCTAGGACGTTGAATTGGGGCCAGGGATGTGTCTCATGGATCGTTGATTTCCTTTCTCCATTGCATCATTTTGTAGACTAAATTGTTAATAGATGACCAAAGTTGTGTACAAGGTACAAGGATGGTTATCCATCTTTTTGATTGATATCCTATGATTCATTAGCATAAAAGTATTTCTTTCAGTTAGCATCCAAGAATTGGTCGTCTTTCCTTAAATTGACTAAGATTTATGGCAAAATCCTTCTGTGAGCTCAATTTATAGGTGTCCTATAAGAGAATTGGAAACGAAATAAATAAGGCGCAGCCACTGTTTGGAAGCCTCAAAATTTGAAAACAAAGCATGTTGACATTATGATCTTGAAACTGGCCTTTTAAAACCAAGTTATAATTTTGCTCAAAAAGAGGTTTTGTCACAAGGTTCATTCTCGTAATAAAATCTTTAATTAAAAGTTTTCAGTAGTTTACTATTTGAGGAACTTTTGGATCTAGATTTTTTTTATTATTCTAACTTCCCCCCTTGAATTCTAAAGAGATTGAATCTAATTTATTTTCTTTATCCAAGAAGAAAAGGAAAATGAATCTAACATCATTTTTTTTCTTTCGGGTTCGCGGGAGAGGAAAATGAAAGTCAAAAAAAAGGAAAAATAAGGCATCGATAAATCGGCTAAAAATCCCAACAATAAAGCAGCTAACACAGGCGTTGTGGAAAGATATGTTTTTATATCTTGCATTGTTCGTAAGTTCTCCTTCTCAATCGTGATGGATATATTATATGGTCAACTACATCCGTAGTTTATGAGTAACTGCAAACAGATATTTGCACAAGTTGGTTTTTTTTTTTTTTTTTAACAGTTAATGAACATGTGATAGTAATCAAGTAGTACTGTCAATAAATAGACATCTTATAGATCCGTGTATACAGTCTATTCACGAAATCAAATGGGAATCAAGGCGGATAAATGTGGAAAACAATTTTTTTTTTTTTTTAATATGAAATATTGAATAAAAATACTCACGATTAAAAGGGATGTAGCGCAGCTTGGTAGCGCATTTGTTTTGGGTACAAAATGTCGCAAGTTCAAATCATGTCATCCCTACCTAGTATTCTTTGTTTCTTTTTATAAAAGAAAAGAAATAAAAAATCGAGTGATGTTTATTCGAAGAAACATCAATAATCGGTGATCGAGGCATTTGACTAAGCTTAATCCCAAGGAAATTTGGTCTGTTGGTCAACTAGAGTGGTCCATTAAATGATTAATTTAAGCATATAGGTCAGTGCCTTAGCTTCTTGCTTGGCTAACATTTTGGATACTTCTATAATTCTATTGATATGATCACAACGTTACTATGATCATGCATTCTTTTTATGATCTCAATGTTTTGCATTGAAACTGACTATATAAAGTGTCAGTTTTGTTTGTTTGGTGGGATTGTGGAAGATCAGTTTTTTTTCTAGGTTTTATTCCAAGCTATGGAGCAGCAAGGTGAACAATTTGCTCTTCCACTTTTATCACTTAGTTTTATATGACCCTGTCAAATTAGAATTACAACTTTAAAGATCTATATTTGTGATTTCTACTTATCTTTTTCATGTTTAAGGTTTGTATTTCAAGCCATTCCATGATTTTTTGTTGCACAGTGTTGGTTTTTTTGACAACTTTTTTATATTAAAGATCGAGAGTAAACAAGTTACAAACAGTTATAGACAAGGGAGGCTAGGCCTCAACCGTCAAAATCACCGAGGATCTGCGTTACATTACTAGAGAGCAGTCCGAAGTCAAAAAGGAACAATGTAAATGGAGAATCAAAGCACTATTGCAGAATGTGATCGAGAGGATCGATCCATGTGGTCCATCCTTGGGCCCCTAACATCCAAACTGCCTTCTTTTGGTCCTGAATCTGAGCCAGCATGGCAATGCGGTCAGCCTGTTACTATTGATCTCTTCAAGCAGCTTCTTCAGAGCCTTTTCGAAGGAGGACTGGTTCTTTGCAAGCCTTCTCCACTCGTAGCCATCCTTCATCTCGTGTATGAACATAGTGGCATGACCATCTTGCAGGAACCGGAGGAACTTATGCTTTTTGAGATTCATCATGAAGGAAACTTGTGAAGCAATTTTAAAAAAGGTGAGTCTACGAAGGGACTCAGTAAGACACCTGCCAGTGCCATTAAATTTATCCTCGTTTCGCAGTTTCCAAATGAACCAAAGGATATAAGAAGATAAGATAAACCAGAAAGTGTTTGCGTCCTTCTTTAGACCATCAATAAAACCAGTGATGATGCTAAAGGTATCCACCTGATTAGGAATATAAAAACCAAACATTAACCAAACCTCCCTGGCGAAGGAGCAGTCAAAGAAAATGTGTTTGCCGGTCTCAGGAAGTCTGCAAATGGAGCAAATATCAGTACTGGGAGGGTTTCTCCTTAACGGGAGTCTGTCAATTACAAGCTGCCATTTAAAACATTGTATCTTAGGGGGAATCAAACTTTTCCATAGGTAAGTAAAGCATTTATACCAGGAGTTGTTAGGCAGATCCAAGTACCATAGAGTGTTAACATGTTTAATAATAGAGTCATCATTAGAGATCAGGTCAAAAATGGCGCGGCATGTAATATTGGGTAGGAGAGAGCCATCCTTCCACTTGAGAGTCAAAAAACGGTGGGAGTCTATATTAGTGCTAGTGGGCAGGGCAAGAGTGGCACAGGCATTCTTAACCATATGGTAGGTTCTTTTCTGGGTGGGCGAGAGATTGTAGGAAGCACTGAGCTCTTCCCAATTGAGCAAGGCACCATTCTCAAATAGGTCCTCAAAGACCCTGATGCTGGATCTGTCCCAAAACTTGGCCGAGCAACCTTGCGTGAGGGCAAGGGGTTTATTAGCATGAAAGAGATTCCACCAGATCGATTTTTCCCCATGAATGGTGCCATTGCTGCTAATACTAGGGTTGTCAATAAGATGTCTAATATGCTCCCAAGCCTTCAAAATGGATTTAAAAACATATGAGCCTTGCACGGAAACAGGAAAGCGACCTGCCACCAGGTCAGCCAAGGGAAGGGCTTTCCAGGACTTAGCATTTTTAGGAACACCTCTCTCAATATTGTTTCTAATCAGGACTTTCCAGGGCTCCATGCCATCTAATGCATGAAAGATCCATTTCGCAGCAAGGGCAATGCCTTGGTCCCGAGATCCTTTAACCCAAGGCCACCCATTTTCTTAGATATGTGACACCATTTCCACTTAACCGCATGCATTTTTTTGCCACCTTTGCCTTCCGACCAAAGGTACTGTCTTATGGCTTTTTGGATATCAAGGGTTTGATAGTTACTGAACATCCAAGCGGAGGAGTAGTAGACACTATATGAGGAGAGGATTTTCTGACAGACTTTGATTCTTCCAGCCAGAGAGAGGAATCTATTATCCCACCTATGCAGTTTTTTGTCAATCTTATCCTTAATCCACTGCCACATCTCTTTAAGAGAGGGAGAAATAGAAAAGGGGATGCTGAGGTATCGGACGATTTTGCTGGGGCCTCCCCATTGGAATCCATAGGGACTAAGCCAGTCAGGGGGTTTCTCTTTCCAGCCAAGGAGGGTAGATTTGGCAAGGGAGATTTTAGCTCTAGACATGATACCAAAAGTTTTAAGCTTTTGAACAAGGTTGTCAATGTTGAGGGGCGAAAGTCCAAGGAAAATGGCAGTATCATCTGCAAACTGGATGTTGAGGAGGCTAGAGTCATCAGGGAGCTTAACTCCTTTGACATAGGGGGATAGAGAGTCATCCCTGAGAAGATAGTATAGAGCATCGGATGCAATGACAAAAAGGGCGGGCGCAAGAGGACAACCTTGCCTGATAGATCTACTAAGTTGAATGTTCTGGGAGAGTGAACCATTGATTTCTATTTGGGTCGAGGCATCCTGTAGCAGGACCTTAACATATTTACAGAAGTTATCCGGGAACCCAAAGGCTTGTAGCATCATGATGATAAAGTTCCATTCCACACGGTCGTAAGCTTTTTCAAAGTCCAGCAGGAACATGGCAGTGTCTTGGTTAGAGGCTCTAGCCCAATCCATGGCTTCCCAACTCATAATGAGGTTCTCGAGGATATATCTGCCCTTGATAAAGCCTGTTTGGGTAGGGCAGATGAATTTAGGGAGGAGCTTTTCAAGTCGAAGGGCAATAACTTTAGCCAGAATTTTGTAAGAGACATTGAGGAGAGTGATAGGCCTCCAGTTCTTGATGAAGGCCCTATCTCCATCTTTGGGTATCATCTTGACAGTCCCCTTGTTAATGTTAGCACCAAGGGTTCCATTGTCGAAGGCTTCAGAGTAAACCCCATGCAGGTCACTAGCAATCCATTCAAGATTGAACCCCATGCAGGTCACTGGCAATCCATTCAAGATTGGCTTTATAGAATTCAATAGGGAGGCCATCCGGGCCCCGTGCTTTGTCAGATTTCAGGGAGTTAATAGCAGTAGTGATTTCCTCAACAGATACCCATTGGTTGAGGAGGGTAGAGTCAGCAGGGGAGATCCTAGTGGGGATCAAGGTTTTGTATTTGTCTCTAGTGTCCTTAGCAATGGTAGTATCTTCAAAAGTGAACAGATTTTTGTAGAATAAATCAAAGGCCTCTTTGATACTGGGAAGGTCAATAATTTCCTTTCCATCGATGATCAACCTATCAATCTTTTCCTTGGACTGTTTGTGTTTAAGCAGATTAAAGAAGAATTTGGAGCCCTTCTCTCCATATTGCAGCCAGTGGGTGCGAGCCCTTACCATAGCCCCACGGATCTTAACTTGTTAGTGTTTTCTAAGAGCTTCTCTAGCATGCGCAACCTGAGCAGCCTTGTGAGCACAACTAGGGTTACTCTGGATGTCAAGTTCAAGGGAATGGAGCTGGTTGGTGAGCGATTTCTCAACAAATCTGAAATCTTTTGCCTTTTTTTGCCCTATAGTCTAGAGGGTTTTTTGCCATGATTTCACATTAAAGTTCCATCTATCAATATTTGAAGGGAGGCGATTGTTCCAACAGTCAAGGAGAGTGATGAGATGCAGGGCGGTCAAGACATCCTGGTCCTTGAGGAGGGAGGTGTTAAGCAAAAATTTACTGGAGTTATTGACCTGGCTATTCATAATATTTCTACTGTGAATATGAGCCATAACAAGGTGGTGGTCGGATAGGGACGTAGGCCGAACAGAAACAGGCCTACCTTGGGCATCAGGTAGGAAGGAAAAGCTCTCTTTATTAGTGTAGAATCGGTCCAATCTAGAGTAGATTCTACTTTCTCCCTTCTCGTAGTTGCACCAGGTATGCCATATGCCGAGGGGGGAGTGTCCAAGATCCTCCATTGGATCAAATAGGGATTTGTGTATTTTCAGCCCATTCCAGTGTTCTCTTTCCAAATTGTTCCAAGTGAAGGGTAGGCCACCAATTTTGTCAAAGCTGTTTTCAACCATGTTAAAATCCCTCGCAATTATCCAAGGGATGTTTGGGAGAGATCTAAGCCAATCCCATAAAACAATCCTATCTCTATAATCATTAGCAACATACACCAAATAGATTCCAAAGTGAGTGCCTTTTAGATTGATGGAGCTCCAGACAGCCCTATTGCAAGGGGAGATACCTTTGTCGATAATGAGATTGGACCACTTGGGATTGATAAGGAGTCCAACCCCACCCTTGCCTCTGGGGTGATTAGAGAAGACTTTAATGGCATCCTTCCAGATATAGTCAAGAGTAGTTTCAAGGGTAAATTCAGTAGCTTTTAGCTCTTGTAGTAGAAGAAAATCAGTATTCTTATGCATGTCAAGGAATCGTTTCACGATGAACTTACTGTTGGGTGACTCCAACCCTCTCACATTCCAAGAAATAAACTTCATCATTAATGGGAGGGGGTTAAGGAGCAGCTGTCAGCCTTGGAGCTGGAGGGGATGTCAGGGATTGTGGGGGGATTAATCCCCTTCTTTTTATTCTTGGAGCCAAAGGGCCTCCCTTTTTTCTTGGTCATGGAGCACTGGTCCAACTGGTCTTCCTCTTCCTCACTAGGGGCGGAACCGGTCAGTGGACCGAAGCTTCCTTCCCCGTTCTGGCCTAGAAGGGCCAATTTACTATAGTCCATGCAAGACTCAGATGTTGAATTGAAGGGAAGGAGCACACTAGGGACCATCTCAGAGGCAGTTGTAGTGTTAGCAGGAATGACTTGAATAACGCAAGAGTCATCAATTTCATTAAACACCTTGGGGACACCACCCTTGTCAGTAGTGTTATCGAGACCCAGAGGAGGTGGTAAAATGGGAGTCATAGAGGAGGAGCTTAGGGGAGTTGCAGGTCTATGAGCCATTTCAGCAGAGCCAGTTCCGGAGTCCGTAGCAATACTACTAGGGATGTTGCCCTCAAAATTTTTAATTATTGACTTGACATTTAAATGGTTCGAGGTTAGGCAGGCGCCCGAAGAATGGGAGGAGGCATTCTTCCTAGAGTTACTTTGTTTGATTCTAGATCGGATTTTATCCACCGCCAATTCCTGCGCATTCTTCCTCCGACGTTTTTTACTGATGGCTAACTGGAAGCCATCATCAGAGGGGGCTTCGGAGGTGTCCATGGCAGAGGGAGCAGGGGGGGTGGACACGGGTTGGAGGGGCCTGACATTGGCAGAGTTACCATAGCCAATCACCCCATTAACCGGATTATTCATACTGGTGCCAAGGGGGCTGTTAGCAAGCGGAGGGGTGGTGTCAGGTCCCTGCACTAGCAGCATTGCCTCGGTGTTTTTAGGGTTCCGTTGATCACTCTTTGCGGGACTGGCATTGTTTTCAGCAGTTCTTTTCTTAATAATAGGGCAGTTTTTACGTTGGTGTCCTTCCTTTTTGCATAGAAAGCAAGCATTTAGCCCTCCTAGAGTTTCCAGAGGGCATGAATACACCTCATTTTCAATCGTAAGGTTCAGGGTGTCAGGTATATCAATTCCTGGCTTGATTGAAACCAACATTCTAGCATCAAGGTGGGGGATAAGCCTGTTTGAATCGTCCATCCTAATAAAATTGTCCACAGGTTCGATGATTTGAGGTAGGAAGCGCCAAAGAAATGGCGGGACGTTTTTGAGTAGAAGCCACCTAGGGCATGAGAGAGCCATAATTTCCTCATTGATGGCTTCAGGCGACCAAGCAAGGGCACGGAAGGAGGTGTTCCCTACGGCCCAATATTGTTTTTTAAAGACCTTAGCCTGTGTTTCTTGCGAGGAAAAAAGATAATAAACAAACCATTTTGTATTTGTCTATAGAACGAAAACCTGTAGCCAAGTTTTAAATTCCAAAAATTATGAAACCAATCGTCTAGAAATTTGCGGGGGGGGCATTTTTCAACATCAACAGTGGCAAAGAAAATTGTTGTGTTTTTTAGTCTATTCTTCTCAAGCAGGATTTCTTTAGACATAGCATCATTAGGCAAAATGGAGGATAGGTCTATGGAGATGGCAGAGGTATTACCTTCTCCGCCAGCCACGAACTTAGGTTTAGGCGGCGGGTCTGGGACAATAACATCCTCAGGCTCCATTAAAAGCCGAGTGCAATGCTCTTGCGGAGGGAGTACAGTCTCAAATGCAATTGTAAACAAGGAAGACAACTAGCAAGCCAAAAAAAATTGAAATAAAGTAAATGCGTAAGGTAGGAAAGGAGGTTCAAACCACGTGGAGGAGAGCGGTCTCCTCCACCACATTCACTGGTCTACGTGCGCAGAGGGCGTCCATATCAGCAGGGTCGCAATGAGCACCGTCGTTGCCCTAACTCGCAGACATCAAATCCGCAGTATTTCGTATCCTTTACGCAGAGCTCATCCGTAGTATTACCATCAATTCATTCGCAATATCCCTTACGTGGAGCTCATCCGCAGTATCGCCGATCTTCAATTCATTCGCAATATCCCTTACGCGGAGCTCATCTGCAGTATCGCCGATCTTCAATTCATTCGCAATATCCCTTACGCGGAGCTCATCCGCAGTATCGCCAATCTTCAATTCATTCGCATCCTCTACGCAGCGATCACTCGCAGTTTCAATTCGCAAAGACCATTCACAGTTTCAATTCGCAAAGACCATTCGCAGTTTCAATTCGCAGTTTTCGTCAAATCATGATAAGAGAGCCGCCCATTCGCAGACCATTCACAGATAATATTTCTAAATTTTTTTTTTTTTTTTTTTACAACTTAATAAAAATTAATTTAATTAATTGTCACTTAAAATTGGGAACATTGTAGGGGAGACTAAATTGCTAGAAGCAATATTTGTAGCTTCAAATGGAAACAAAATATTCCTCACTGCAAGTGGTCCTACAATAGTCTCTACTAGAACAATGCTAGCATGACAATTGCTACAAGCAACAAAACACACATGCACATGTACACTTTCCACAACACATAAACTAACTCGTGCGAAATAACACACACCCCATTCAATGGTTAAATCCTTCATCGCATACACCCACAACCAAAAAAGGAGCAGTGTTATTGAAATTGCAAAATTTATAGTGCTTTTGTTTATCATAAACTTCACAAAAAGATGGAACTATATGTACCCTATTTCAGACATCAAGTTGATGTGCTCTCCTCTTCAAGAGGAACGCTTCTCCCAAATTCAGCAATCACTTAAACTCCCCTACACATGTCTTGCATGCTACTCATGCCTCCAAAAAAAAATGATCTATTTGCTATCCTCTATTTCCTATGTTCTGCCTGTGACTTATTCTATTTCTTTGATACAGTCCCTCTATGATGTGCCTCTCTCTCTTCTCTAAAATCTTTTGCTTTCTAAGCATTCCTTTCTCCTTGAAATTTCTTCTTTGTCCTACGTCCTTTTCTTTTTCTCAAAGCCTTTCTCTCTTTCTTGAAACTATTGTGCCCCTTCTCTCCTCGCTTCTACGCACAACACCTCTTTAATCCTCATGCCCCTTGGCTGATTTTCCAATGATATCAAATATTTGTAGCCTCAAATGGAAGCAAAATATTCCTCACTGCAAGTGGTCTTACAATAGCCTCTACTAGAACAATGCTAGCATGACAATTGCTACTAGCAACAACACACACATGCACATGTACACTTTCCACAACACAAAAAATAATTCGTGTGAAATAACACACCCCATTCAATTTGTAGCAGAGGAAGTCTGAACAAAATGGACCAATACTGAGTAGATTCTCAGTGGGGTTGAAGGAAGCTAACCAATGCCTAATGAGAAGCCAAGATTATTACATAGATTAAGGATATTATCGAAACACTTATCTGCATACCAGGATATCTACTTATCTGCATACCAACACTATCTTTGAGTAACAAGACATTTTAAGATAGCACCCATTTTCCTTTATTTGGGATGGTTGGGTCTGCTTAAACCTTATTGTATTGTAGAAATTTTAAAATTATTTGCAAATTTCTGTTGTGCCACTGGCTAAAACTAAAGCATATTTTAGAACTAGGAAACATAAAAAGCAGGAAACATAAAAAGCTGGTCAAGAGAGTGGCCTTCACCAACATTTCATAGAATCTTCAATAGAAGTGCCTGAATATGTTAATGAGAATTTGAAAGCTAGAATCTAGATCATCATGAAATAAGTATCCCTTAACTGTGTAAAAGACCTTTAGGAAACAATTAAAGTTCTTGCAATCTTTTCTAAGACTTAATAAATGATTATGACAGAGTTTGAACTAAGGTATTGAAGGTGTTTCTGAAACACCCTTTACAACAGCTAGTAGCCATTATGAATGCTGGTTGTCTTTTGATTGTATGTATACTTGAACAAGTTGTACAAAGATGTTACAAAACACTTTCCATCCCTACAAAGCATAGGATTCAACCCATACAAATTTAAACAAAAGTAGAAATTTTCTACTACCCTCTTTCTAATAATGTACTAATGAGAACAATTTTTGGGTAGATTCTTGTACAAACAATGATGGCACAATCTACAAGGATATATGAGAATCACTGGAATGCTTTTGACAAAGAGACACCAAATGTAGCAAGCTCAATTCTCCCTTCTAATTACAAGTAAATGGTTGTTTAAAGAATTTCATACCTTTAACAAATGGATCAGTCAATGCAAGCCTATTTTGAGCAATTCATGAGGCTTAAAATACAGATGGATATACAAGAGAAAGAAGAGCAAGAAACAACCCAATATGTGAAAGAACTAAAATTCCAACTTCAAGGTGAGCTTGCCTTGGTGAAGGAAACTACTATGGACAAGGCACATGAATATACTTTAAAGAAGAAGGAGAAACCGAATCAAAAAAGCAAGATGGTGAACGAAAGAGGTGCAACCAGAATAGAGGGAAAGAAATTTCCTCAAAACCTACCATGACTGAAGAGCCAAAAAAAAAGGGAAGAATGTGAAGGCTGACTGACTTCGGAAGAAAGGGAGGGTTCAAAAGCAGGGGACGAGGACTTCACTCTTTTGAAGATTGGAAGCTCGTGATATATTTCATTTATAATGAACTCCAAAAGGCCATTAACTTCCCTCAAAACCCCAAATGGGTGATTGTCCCAATTAGAAGAACCTATGATAGAGGAAGTTGAAATAGAGACATGATAAAACTTGATGACGGGAAGAACCTTAATATCTAGGAATAAAAAGGACATCTTCTAGACAAAATGCCTTTCCAAGGGAATCATAAGCAATGGATCTACCGACAATCTAGTAAGTACAAAAATGGTTAACAAATTGTAGTTTGCTTGCATTCCAAAATATAACCCTCACAAGATTTCTTGATTGAAGAAATATAGTGTACTTGTGGATAAATTATAAATATTGTCTTGTCACTTTCAAAATTGGTCCTAATGTGGATGAAATGCTATGTCACATGGTGCTAATGGATGATTGTCATTTGCTATTAGGTAGGTCATAGTAATATGGCCCGAAAGTAAACTCATCATGGTAGAAACAATACTTATGAAATACAACATAAGGGGAGGAGACATCTCCTTAAATCATGGAAATAGGAAGGAACATTTAAATGTCAACCCAGATTTCAGCTTGAAGAGAAAAAGAGCATTCTAGATAAGCCAAGAAGTGAGCTAGAGGCAAGTTTGGGAGCAAATGACGTAAATGATTTGAAGAGTGAGGTGCACCCAAGAAATGAGTGAAAAAGAAGTGAAGCTTAGATTCAACCGACAAGGTTAAAGGTGCACCTCAAATGATAAATAAAGAAGTTTCTATGTAAAGTGATCTTCATTCAAACAAAACATTGAGGGATTCTACAAATATTTTTCACTAGATTGGGAAGAGCAATTTGTGGAAGGGGGTAGACTAACTCTAGTTGAATGATATGGTGCAAAATGTTATTGGGACAAGGCAAGGAGTTTCAATTCTATGGATGGTACCTGCAGAGATTATTATGTTGGATTTTCCTTACTGTCTGCACATAGTTATGATAGCCCATAATGGTGGAGTCAACAACAACCTCCTCCTACTCCTGAAATCCCAAAGAGTGAGAGAACAAATGACGGCCCAGACCAATGATGGAGTCAACAACAACCTCCTCCTGCTCCTGAAAACCCAAAGAGTGAGAGAACAAATGACGTATCAAATTAGGCCAAGGGGTGTGTTGTGACGTTTTCACACATCGCCCCATTGCAAATGGGGACCCATGTTTTTTGCTTTTTAGGGTTTGTTTTCTAGGTCTTTTAGGGTTTTGTTAGCTGGCCTTTGCATTTTGAGTGTTGTCGGGGAGATCAATAGGATAGCAAGTCTGGCTTGAGTGATGTCCTGATCCTGAAATTTGGTTAAGTCTGGAATGTCCTGATCCTGAAATTTGACTAAGTCTGGAAACTGAAAAACCTCAAAAAACTAGATTTTGCAATATAACTCCTGGAGGTCTGAAACCACTCTCAAACATCCTGAAAGTATATATGGAATATAACTTAAAGTATCTTATACTTAAATGTTATATTCCATAAAAATTATCTTGATAGAGAGTTCAAAAAGTCAAATTTCGCTCCTGTCCTTCACTGAGGATCCAGAGTGAATTTTGCTCTTGTCCCTCTCCCAGGGACCAAGGCGAAGCGCTCCTGTCCCTCACCAAGGGTCTAGGGCGAAAAGGCTTATTTGAGTCATTCCTGGCCTTGTTTGGTCAAATTGAAACATCAAAGACACAATGAAGGACGAAATGAGCATGATAGAGCATCCAGACTTGACAATGAAATGATGAAGTTTTTTTGCCTAGAAGGTCAAATTCGCTCCTGTCCCTCACTGAAGGACTAGAGCGCTTTTCTTTATATGCATAATTTTAGACCTTTTTGGACATTAACTTTTATTCATAGCATGAAGTAAGGTGAAATCTTCCCTAGCAAAGGAAATTTGAGATGAAAATTGTAGTGATTTGGCCTTGAGGACAAAAATCGCTCCTGTCCCTCACTGAAGGACCGGAGCTTGAATTCCGAATTTGCATTATCCTCGCAAGATTTAAGTGATTTCGTGATTTGAAGAGGTCAAAAGAAGTATGTTTTGCCCGTTGAATATAACTTGAATAGGCCACAAAGGAGAGAATCAACCCAAGTTGCACTAGGCGCTCCTGTCCCTCTCCAAGGGACCAGAGCGATTTTCTCACAAGACAAACTTCGGGCAAAGGCAAAGCAAGTTTTATGTTTGAAATGAATGAAAAGGGGCGTGATTGGTACAATGAAGATAATTTCGAAGGCTAGCGAAACACAAGTAAGCTCATAGTTGCAAAATCGCTCCTGTCCCTCTCCAAGGGACCAGAGCGAAGTTATCAAAATTCATTATTTTTTGCCTTATTTTAGCAAATCGTACTAGATGCCAAGTTCGCCAAAAAACTTCGAAATATTTTTAAAAATTCTAATTAAATTGGCATTTAATGAAAATCACATAGCATTTAATAATTAATTTTGAGCCTTGGAAAATCGTTTTTTTTAATTAATTGAGGCATTTCAAAATTAATTATTATTAATTTAAAATTTAAAAGAAGAGCGCTTGAGGTATCATTTTTTATTGCTTAATTAAGTCGGCCTCTTCCTTTTTAGTTTTATTTATTTTTTTGGCTTATTTTCATCAAGTCGGCCTATGGGGAGGTGAAATGGTGAGTGCTCTATATATTTGGGGTGTGTTTTTCATTATTCAAATCATTCACTCATTGTTTCAAGTGTGATTTGGAGAAGCAAGGAAGGAGGTGCGAAATCTAGCTTGTGTGGAGCGAATTTCTACCAAGTGTGGAGACTAAGGAAGGCGAAATTCATCTTGAAGGCTATTGGAGAGGCGTATTTCTTGCTAGATTGGAGGATAAATTCTAGATGTTTTGAAGGTGTTGAAGGCTAGAGGTGGTGGAGTTGATGCTTGTGAAGACTAAAGGGGGCGCATTTTGCTAAAGCGAGTCTTGATCTACATTTTGCCTAGCGAATTCTCCTATTTTTGCATCATTTTTTTTAGAATTAATTCCCAAGAAGAGGTATGGCGTAATCACCTTGGCACCATTTTTTGAAGATTTAAATTTTGCTTTGAAAATCCTAAATTAGGAAATGATAACTCAAGATTTATCATGAAGTTTCCTAATTAAAATCTTGAATCTTCCTTTTAAAGTTTAATTTTTAGATTTCAAGATATATTACTAATTTTGAAATGTTGTGTAGGTATCAAGATGGTGACTCCAAGCTCGAAAGATCTACAAGTCGGAGGACTCTCCTCAAGGAAAATCAAGCTAGATCAAGGACGATCAAGCAAGGACAAGGACGACCTTCTTCGATCTAGCCTAGCATTGACAAGGGCGACCTCCTCCAACCTAGCATCGACAAGGACGACCTTCTTTGGACTAACGTCATCAAGGGCGACTTCTCCAATCCAGTATTCCAAGGCGAGGTACATCAATCATCCTGCACATCAAGGACACAAGAAGTTAGAACAAGGGTTCGTTGAAGAAGCAGATAGTTCCAGATGAATTAATTAAAGCCAGCTTCTCAACAACATCAAGTTGAATATCTACCAAGTTACAAGTGTCAGACGAGGTGGCATCCTAGTCATCACTTCTCCAGTCAGTGTGGTCCACCTCAGCATTTCTAGATTCAATGTACTTAACTCATGGAAGGTGGCACAAACTCCGATGTACCTACCCCAGCTATCCATTGGTTGAATTTTCTAGAGAGGACATGTGTCCAAGCAATACAATTTTATCATTGGTCAAGCATTAAATGTTATGTAATGGTCGTAACAAACCCTAATTAGGGTTTTCATTGTTGAATCTTGGCCATTGATCTCGAATTGATCTAAGCCATCGAATTGTATTGAGGGCACTATATAAGCCCTGGCATTTCATTTTGTAATGGTTAGAATGGAATAGAATAGAATAGGAGTTAGTGAATAGAGAGTAGTTAGCTAGTTGATAGAATAGTAATTAAAGTAGAGTAGAGAGAGAAGGCAAAGATTGTTGCCAAGATGTTGTTGTAAAAGACTTGTAACTTCATTGAAGAAATGGTGAAATTTATGGGTCGATTCGACAATTTGCATGGTCTCTATACTTCTCATATTTGATTTCATGTTATTAGATGAGTGGAAGAAATGTGCTTGATTGATGGTGGAATTCGTATATCCATACTACTAGCAGTTTGTTGATTGCAGACTTGCCTTGTGTAGTCAACTGGAATCATTCAGCTTAAGCTTAACTTCAATTGTCGCTTCTTCATTGATATGCATCAACCTGATGGTGTCTATGCCTGCAGTGATGATTTGAACATCATAAACCTTTCCTTCGAAGATCGCACCAACCTTGTGGAGATGGTCCTGGGATGTCAAAACAAGACTTAGTTAGAATTTCATGAAAGATCATTCATTGCTCCTACATTCTTAGTATTAGGATTAGATCCTCTCTTCGCCCTTGTCTTTTTTCCTTTTTTTCAAATCAAAGCTAGTAAGATCCTGTGTTCCAGCAATATTCAAAGCAGATCAGACGTTCAATCATCAAATGTAAGTCCCCTTATGATTCCAGCAAATCACATCATACCACAGAGAGCTTATCCACACGTAGAGATCCTACATACAAGAACCTTGAAGTCATCCTGATTGATCCTTTTTCGCGATATCTTCAGCAATTAGAGGCTTTACTCAAGAGAGGATAAGGTACCTTTAGGTATTTTATTATGTGTTTGATATTGTACAAAATACACGTCAACAGGGTGTCGCAAGAATACTTTTAAGACACAACTTTTGTAAAGTCTCTAGCCCCAAGCTAGGGCAATAAAATTCAAGATGAAGTTTTACTAGATCAGGTTCTTCTAAACTAGGATGTTAGAAATTTTTGGAGGATGGGAGGGTGATAAGCTGCCTTTATTGATATATGTCCCACTAACCATCCATTTTTGGGGGCTTAGCTATTTTTACAAAAAAAAATTGAAACAACCATTTTGTAGCTAAGGTTGTCGGCTTTTTTTGCTTTTTTTTTTTTTTTTTGTGGGAGAGTTTTTTTGGTAGAGATTTTGCAAGAGCTTTTGCCTTTTGGGGAGAGGAGATAGAAATGATGTTGCAGAGTTTAGTTGTTGGTTGTTGTAATCTTTTCTGAGATGTTGCATTCAGTTTGAATATTTTTTTATTCCTGAAAATGGACATACATTTAACTGTGATGTGTCTTCTTTTTCTTGCTATAGTTTCTTCCATATTTACGATAATATTTATCTCTCTAGTGCTCAGTGTTGAATAGTAGGCATGGGCATAACCCTGCAAGAAATACCTTGCAGGGTCATAGAAAAAAAATTGTGTCAATTGATAGTGTTTAGTGAGTTCTTAATATAGGTACATGTCAAATGTAAAACATAAACTCTTGGTCTAAAGCTGAACAAACACTATACCTTGGTCCAATTAGAAAATTGTCAACCTTCTCATTTGTTTGTACACTGATTTCTACAATATGGTAAGTTTTATTTAATCTTTAATACAATCCATAGAATTGAATGAAACAACTATGTATATTCTTGGTTTTTTAAATTCTTATAAGATAAATATAATATAAAATAAATAAATTTACAAATAAAAATATATGAATTTTCCACATAGACCATTAATGAAACAAATAGAAAATTTTCACTGGATTAGAAGTACATACTGGATATAACTTGGTTGTCATTTAATATGGAAGATTTACTTTCTAGAATCAACATTTCAAAACCAAATGCTAAAAATAAGTGCAAATTCTTGCAGTTGACTAGAAAAACATTGAATGTAAAGGGTTTATCTTCAAGCCTCTACTACTGAAAATAAATGAAAGCCACAAGAATTTCAATAGAGAACCATTTTAGAACACATTAAACCTCAATTAAAAAGAAAAGGAAATAATTTGCTCATATTGCATAAATGAAATGCATACAAATAAATTCTCCCCATAATGCATTAAAGAATAAATAAATTATAAAATAAGGTGTCAGGCCTCAAAAATTTATAACTCGAGACAGATTTAACCTACACAAATATCCTTAGAGAATTTATTTTTAAAAATAACTTTAAAACAAAAAAAATATTTCAAAACATTATTTACCATTTTCAGTCCACCATCTTGTGCATGTAAACACAATAAATTGAATGCACTGAGAGCTGAAGAAGTACCTTAATCTTTAGACCTGCCAATGGAAATATTTCAAAACATTATTTACCAAAGAATTTATATTTAACCTACACAAATATCCTTAGAGAATTTATTTTTCAAAATAACTTTAAAACAAAGAAAATATTTCAAAACATTATTTACCATTTTCAGTCCGCCATCTTGTGCATGTAAACACAATAAATTGAATGCAGAGCTGAAGAAGTACCTTAATCTTTAGACCTGCCAATGGAAATATTTCAAAACATTATTTACCAAAGAATTTATTTTAAACCTACACAAATATCCTTAGAGAATTTATTTTTCAAAATAACTTTAAAACAAAGAAAATATTTCAAAACGTTATTACCATTTTCAGTCTTTATCTTGTGCATGTAAACACAATAAATTGAATGCACTGAGAGCTGAAGAAGAACCTTAATCTTTAGACCTGCCAATGGAAATGGTCACCAATATTTCCGTCAGATTAAAAATATATAAAAAGAAAAATCAAATAAATTTTATCCATAAAGCATGAAAGTATAAATACAAATTTTACTTGCACAAATACCTTTAGATAATTTATTTTTAAAAATTCTTTAAAACGAAGAAAATCTTAAAAAAACTATTTACCAGTCTGCCATCTTCTGAATATGAACACAATAAATTGAATGCACTGATAACTGAAGAAATTTCTCCATCAATAAACCTGCAAATGGAAATGGCCACCAATATTTTCATCGGATTAAAAATACATAAGACCTCATTTGAAAATAAAAACCAAATAAATTTTCTCCATAAAGCATTAAAGTCAGGGCTCAGAAATTCATAACCTAAACAAATTTTACCAGCACAAGTATCTTTAGAGAATTTATTTTAAAAATTCTTTAAAACAAAAAAAATCTTAAAAAAAATTTATTTACCAGTATGCCATTTTCTGAATATAAACACAATAAATTGAATGCACTGATAACTCAAGAAATTTCTCAATCGATAAACCTGCAAATGGAAATGGCCACCTATATTTTCCTCGGTTTAAAAATACATGAGACCTCAGTTGAAAAGAAAAACAAAATAATTATCCCCATAAAGCATTAAAGTATAAGTAAAACATAAAATAAGTGTCTGGTCTCAGAACTTCATAACCTAAAATTTTTTTTCCTGCACAAATATCTTTAGAGGATTTATTTTAAAAATTCTTTAAAACAAAGAAAATATTTGAAAAAACTGTTTACCAGTCCGCCATCTTCTGCACAGAGACACAATTGAATGCATTGATAACTGAAGAAATTTCTCAATCGATAAACCTGCAAATGGAAATGGCCACCAATAATTTCATCGGATCAAAAATACATAAGACCTCAGTTGAAAAGAAAAACCAAATTAACTTTCCTCATAAAACATTAAAGTATAAGTAAAACATAAAATAAGTGTCAGGGATTAGAAATTCATAACCTAAACAAATTTTACCTGCACAAATATCTTTAGACAATTTATTTTAAAAATTCTTTAAAACAAAGAAAATCTTAATAAGAAAACTATTTACAAGTCCGCAGTCTTCTGCACAGAGACACAATAACTTGAATGCATTAATATTTGAAGAATTTTCTCAAACAGTAGACCTGCAAATGGAAATGGCCGCCCATATTTGCTTCTTGGCACGCTTCATTTTACAGTGTACGTGCTGTGCATATATATATATATATATATATATATATATATATACATTTCAAAATATATTTCCGTTACTCTGTCGTGGTGATTTTTTCTAGAAGGCGCGTTATTAGTTGGCGTTCGTTTTTTTTAATTGATGTGACGCTTCTAAAATGCAATGCATTAAAATTTATACCTCATATAAGATTGGAATTCGCTAATAAAGAGTCAAGTTCCTGTCATTAGTATGATTAGTTTAGAGTAAATAAAAATAGAGATAAAGATAGAAGGAGAGGAAGAGGGAGAGAAATACATAGAGAGATAGAAAAAGGTAGAGGAAAAGATAAAAATAGAAAGAGAGAGAGATAAAGGAGATAGATAAAGAGGTAGAGGGAGAGATAAAGGTAGAGATAATGTGCTTCAGATGTAATGCATCGTCTTGCACGTTTCTAAAGAATTATATGTCTCCATTTGTTCGTTTCTAAAGAATTATATGTCTCCATTTGTTCTATGAGGTCGTCCATCTCATTTAATGCCACTCTGTGTAGTTTGTACAAATTGGTAGTATATTTATTTTTTAAATTATTTAATTGTTTTTTTTTGTCATTTCAATGACATGTCATTTATTAAATGTACAAAAATGAGTATTTCTTTGTTTTGAAAATTGAATTATCTACCTACTATTTTCAATATTTTCAATATGGTCCAATGTGAGTAAAAAAAATTTATATTTTTGTAATTACATAAAATACAAAATAAAAAGATAAATAAATTAGCTTTGTCATTAATTTAGTTTAAATTAATGAATATTTTTGTAATAAATAATTTTTTATTAAATGTACAAAAATGAGTATTTTTTTGTTTTGAAAATTGAATTTTCTACCTACTATTTTCAATATGGTCCAATGTGAGTTAAAAAAAATGATATTTTTGTAATTACATAAAATACAAAACAAAAAGATAAATAAATTAGCTCTGTCATTAATTTAGTTTAAATTAATAAAATAAATAATTCATTAAAATTTAGATAGTAAATTTATATGTATACTAAAATGTTAATATAATTATATATTTTAAAATGATTAAGTAAATAAAAAATACTTACACATCTATTTTAAAAATCATTAAATAGAATAATCAATATATTTATAATAAATTTTATCTATATATTTATATTAAAAAATAATAATTTTTAACCTTAAAACATCAAATTGAAATCTTGCAGGCCATTAGTATGGTTAGTTTAGATTAGATGAAAGTAGGGATGAAGATAGAGGGGGATAGGAAGAGAAAGAGGGAGAAATAGGTAGAGGGATAGATAAAAATAGAGGGAGAGATAAACATAGAGATAGATAGAGAGAAAGTGATAAAGAGAAAGATGCGTGTGTATAGAGAGAGATGTGACACTAAGACAAAGGAATAGAGAGATAAAGATAAGTATATATGTTGTTTGTTTTTATTTTAGCAATTTCTTGTGGAGGAAGCACATTTGATAAGAGATTAAGTATATATGTTGTTTTCTTTTATTTTAAGAGTAAAATTTATATTTTAGAGGAACTACAATTTTTAACTAAGTAAAATAGTTATGTAATATTTATGAGAAGTTATAGTTATGTTTTATGTTTATTTATTTTTAAATATTTCAACTATATATTTAAAAAAATATATTTTATGGATTAGAATAAATATTGTAATTCTTTACATTGATTGGATAAAGTAATTAAACAATTGAACATGCATAAGTATCCTGCCATGGGCAAGAACTAATAATGAAATAATTCAAAATTTATTTTAATTTATATGTAATAAAAGTGTAAATGAACAAATTAATATATAGTATTGTTTGGGGAATAGGGTTGTGACATCAAATTAGTTATGTGTGGATTGAATTTTTTTATATACTAGATCAATTTGTCATAGTTAAAATTGACCTAGTTGTTTCGTATTGATTTCCAAGATAGTAAAATTTTCATAAAGCATAATAGATATAAGTAGTTGTTTATCTAGCACTACAATTGTCATAAAAGCATTATAGATATAAATAGTTGTTTATCTAGCAATAGTAAATTGATAACAAAGAATCAATATAAAATTTTCTTAATTCTAAAGCTAAGTATATCTATCTCTCGATTTATTTATTTTTATTTTTCAATTATCTATCCAAAAATTTATTTCTAAATTACTTATTTTTTAATTCATTGTATTTATTTACTTAACCAAAATATTAAAAAAACAATAAAAAAACTTACCTTTTCTTTTTTAAATTTTCAATAATTATTAAAGAATATTAGATTTCTAGAGTAAATACAAACATTTTAATGAAGTTCTACTCATATATTTATTATAAAACATTTTTTAAAATAAAGAAATTATTATTTTTAAATAATTGAATCATATATTTTTTAAATAATAAATATTTTCATAATATTTAAATAATACAATTCTACTCTCATACAAATACTAGCTAAATAGTCTTAAATTTAGTTTCCTTTATTGGACCCATAACTTTTTAAGGAAGTTTCGCATAATGTCAAGGAAAGAATGCGATAAAAACAAAGATTCGCTCAAAGAAAATAACATTAATAAAATTATCATCATTCATTTAACAAGTTTGAAAAACTAATAGATGACAGATAATGGTTAACCATTTAGAGACAGAGAGGGAGATCAGTAGAAGGAACAAGATGAAAGGTCCATGTGCATTTGTTAATTCTAATTATGGGTGTTTAACAAATGGAAATTGTACCAGTTCTACTTGCAGGTAATAATTGATTTTTGTTGGATCAAATGTTCATCTATTTGGTAAGAAATCTAAGAATAAAAAAAATTATTTGGTTATAAACAGTGGCGTACGACATGATTATTTCCACATAAATGCATATCTTGTGGTGTTATTAAAGAATTTGACTATCACATATTCATCTGTAAAATTTGTTCTTTAGTTATGCCATGAAATTAAGTTTTGATCACAACCACCCTATTCTTTGGCACAAAACAATTACTATATTTTGCATGATGCCATACAAATGAAAAATGTTTCAAGCTTCTGTATGTTTTGGAGATGGTCTTTGCTCTAGAATATAAAATTTTTACAGACCTTATTCTGAACAAATCATCGAATATCAGATTTCAACAAATTCTGCACCATTAGATGCGATATGCAAAGTTACTACCAGCTCTCGAAATTTACTGCATCCCAAGCACTCCAAGATTTATTTTCTCTTTTTATGTTAAATAAAAATCTAGGGTTTTTGTAATTTTGTAAAAGTCAGCTACTTAATTTAGAGGTTACTCCATTCTGCTAAGAACAGAAAATAACTATGGCTGCCATGAACATTTTTTATTTCAGAAAGAAATTCCTTACCTGATCAATCATGTTGTGACCTGTGTTTGTCAGTGTTTACCATGAATGCTTTGATCAAGATGGACGAATCAATCATGTTGTGACCTGTGTTTGTCAGTGTTCTTTGTTGAGTAGGAGAAGTTCTTTGTTGAGCAGGAGAAGGACAATGATAAAGCATACGCATTTAGTACCCATTCAATGGAGAAGATTTGTGAAGGTTTTGGCAATACAAATGGTCCCCATCATATTGAGGCTTTGTACTTTCCTGTCTCCAACCAGGAAAGATTTTGGTACTTGCTCACAGATTTTTTTAACTCCATTTATTGTCGGATGGGATTTCTTTACTCCATGTATTATCCGATGGGATTTCTAGTTGTCTTTGTAATAAATGTTGTACTGAAAAATAAAACAATGTGCTGTGTAAAGTTAGAAAATTTTATTAAATCTTTAATTAAATTAAATAAATTTAATTTTTATAGTGACTGTTACTCCTATTAACCAATAGGAGAACAAATAAATAATTTTGTTTAAATTATTTAACTATAAATAAACATTGAAACTATAGAACAATTTACAAATTTATAAAATTCTTAAACGTGATTGGCTAGTCAAAAAGAGAAAATGCATCCAATCGATGCATAAGTATCCTGCCCATCGGCAGGAACTAATAATTTTTAAGGTCTACCAGACTAACAATTTTTAAGAATAATTTTTAATGTATAATATGTAAAGGATAATGATGTCTTGGTGTATTTTAGGGATTGGATAGTCGTTAATCATGTTCCATGGTCATTGTAAGGTCATGACTGTTATGTCTCTTTTAGTTTTACCATCTTTCATGGAAATTCATTTAAATTTGCAAAATAGTTGACAAGACACATAAACTGTATACAATCAAGTGTTAGTGGCATTTTATTTGCTTTGAAATATTATAATAATAAATTTTGTTTTATAATAAAATTTATTTTGTAATGTAATTATAATATTAACTTTTAATAATTATATTATATTATGTTAATTAAATTAGTCTTGGTATCTCTAATTTATTTTTTAAAATATTTAGAAATTTTTTATTTTTTTTGGTAGGTAATAGGCCGAAGCCGCAGTATTTTTTTTATTATTATTATTATTATTATGTTTGATTAGATTGACCCTAGACCTTCCCCATTTTTATGGAAGGCCAAGAGTCACAACTTAGAATTCATTTTTTTTAGATGTCCCTATTGGGAATTGAACTTGGGTCTCCACAGTGAGAACCCACTGTTTTAACCAGTTAAGCTCAACCCCTTGGACAAAATATTTAGAAATATTATTCCTAAGTTATTGATCAATAGATTATATTAATGTGAGACTTTGTTGCATATTGTCAAATAAACATCATTTAAATTGTAGGAAGATATTTTTTGTTAGCTTGGTCTAAGAGTGACCTCATGTCCATCATATCAAATGTTTGTTCAAATTGCTCATTGTATTCAATATTTTTAAGCATTGTCCAAATTTAGATTTAGCATATAATATAGGAAATTTATTCCCACAAAATTCAAAACCAAATTGAATGATGTGGACATGAATATAATTTTTCTCTCTCATAACACACATCAAATATGTTTTAATTTGATTTGAATGCATTTTGTCAATGCAAAAGAGAAGCCATTTATTGTCCATTCTAATATTGTCTCCCCCACAACCCTAAATTATTTATCCACCAAAGGACAACTAGAACAAAATATCGATCCAAAGGAAACATCATCAAGCTATACAATGTACATAGATATAGAAAATGCAACAATGGACAACTATAACAAAAAGTTGACCCATAGTGAACAACAATAGACTATACAAATAAAGTTGAGATACAAATTAAACTTGAAATTCAAATAGATTTTGGAGTTGTCTAAAACCTCTAGCATCCCCTTCATGTAAGTGTTATCACCAAATAATGCACCCTTGCCAAGTTGAGGAAACTTAGCTTACTTGTGAAACTTTGGATGGCTTCTCAAAGTGTGGGCTTGGTAAATTGAAATCAACCTCCAAAGAGAGTTGGTTGTTTTTGAATTAAGTCTTCCCAAGCATTTAATGCTTCCTTCCTCTCCTCTCAAGCAATCTCATGGCACGACACTTGTCAACATGAGATTGGGTTGAAAATCTCACATGGATTAATAACTTTCAATCCTAACCCTTGTCAAGATTATTCAATCTTGGCCATCCATTTCACCAATTCTTCTATAAATAGAGCTCATTTTTTCATATAAAGGAGATACCAAGTTATTGCATCTAAGCTATAGTTGATTTTCTTGTGCAGGTTATCAAGGAGCTCAATTGCCTTCTTTAAGCATTTAGATCATTTTAATATCATCATAGCATATATTTTATCATGTTTAACATATCATGTTAGTTTCATTTCCATGCTAGTTCCATATCATCTTCATATCACTCTCATGCTAGCTTAATATCACACCAATCTTGTTATTTTGCACCATATCATAGGTCCATATCAATAGCATTCACTAAGATCTTAGTTGCATAGCATTTAGGTATTTTATCATATATCCCTTGTTCTTTAGGTAGTCATCCTAGAGATCAAGTGCTCTTCCAAGCTGAGAGCCACCTTGAATCTGAAGGATCCTTAGAGATAGAGGACAATGGGACGTGCTTAGAGTTTTGTTTCATTTACTTGTTTTATGATTTCAATCCTCTAACATAATGCTTCATTGGTATGCTTGAGTTGTTTGTTTCTCATTTGCAAGATTCCACATTTTTTCGAGCATACAGTGGACATGAATATAATTTTTTTTCTCTCATAACACATATGAAATATGTTTTAATTTGATTTGAATGCATTTTGCCAGTGCAAAAGAGAAACCATTTATTGTTCATTGTAACATTATCTCCCCCACAACCCTAAATTATTTATCCACCAAAGGACAACTAGAACAAAATGTTGATCCAAAGGAAACAACATCAAGCTATACAATGTACATAGATATATAAAATGCAACAATGGACAACTATAACAAAATGTTGACCCATAACAAACAACAATAGGCTATACAAATAAAGTTGAGATACAAATTAAACTTGAAATTCAAATAAATTTTGGAGTTGTCTAGAACCTCTAGCGTCCCCTTCATGTAAGTGTTATCGCCAAATAATGCACCCTTGCCAAGTTGAGGAAACTTAGCTTACCTATGAAACATTGGATGACTTCTCAAAGTGCGGGCTTGGTAAATTGAAATCAACCTCCAACGAGGGTTGGTTCCCTTGGAACCCACCTAGACTAATTGACTTGTCAAGAAAAGGGGAAAGGAGCACTTAAAATGAAACCTATTCTATGATGGTGATGCACCAAAATGATATTTCAACCTACACTTGCTCAAGCATGCATAATAAAATCAAAGTAGCCAACAAACTATACACAACTCGGTTTTGACATGTTTTTGCATAAGTATTACAGAGAAAAGGTCTTGTAGTTTATAACAACAATTAGAAGCAATGACAAATGATCTCTAAGGATTCACATGATAATCTTTCATAACTAAGTCTTGTACAAACTAGATTAACACAAACTATGACATGTAAAGGCTAAGAGGTATGAGAATGAGATAACATATCAAGGACAAACAACTTTACCACAAGATAAGATCAATTATCTATTATAAAGTATTTTATAATATGTAAAGGATAATGATTCTTTGGTGTATTCTAGGGGTTGGATATATGTTCTCGACATTCCATAATCATTATAAGGTCTATGATTGATATCACTCTTTTATTTTTGTCATATTGCATGGAAATTCATTTATATTTGCGGAATAGTTGACAAGACACATAAAACATACACAATATTCAAGTGTTTGTGGCATTTTATTTGCTTTGAAATATTATAATAGTAAATTTTGTTTTATAATAAAATTTATTTTGCAATGTAATAATAATTTTGAATTATAAAAATAATATAATAAAATGGTGAGCGCGGGATTTCGGGGCAGAAGTGAAGGAGAATTCGTTGGCATGAGTGAAATGCAGGCTGGACATCAAAAGCAGTTTCAATGGGGTTGTAATCAATAGGGCGAGCTTTGATCCAGTCAAGATGTGAGGAGTGAATGGAAGAAGGCACCAAAAAAGAGTGAGGAGATGGATCAGGCAATCCTGATGGATACATTTACAACAAAATTACTAATGGATGGCAGACATATGGTAACACAGGATCAAGATCTAATATTGGTGGCAATAACTCTCAAGCTCCTCCTCCAATTCAGCAAGGTCGGTATAGACTGCAATGGGTCTTTGAGAAAGGCCGATAGGTTGACAAGCTATATCACCCCGAGCGGAGGAACGACCAACATATTATAGACATAACAGGGTTCCAAGACCAAGGGAGGGCAATAAACAGTTCAGGAGGCCTAGAAACATAGGATCCCCATGGTTTAGATCGAGGGTTAACCAAGGATCCCAATCATAGTGGCACCCTCAAAATGAATGGCCAACCTCCTCGCATGAATGGAGGGACAAGGGCTTTCATAAAGGCAAGAATGGGTAGTTCAAGAAAATGATGATTCCAAAAGCAAATGCCTTGCGCAATTGTAGATCGATGCAACAAAAGGAGGCGATGCCAAAGTGGAGCAATGAGAAATGGTAGGACAACAAAGGCAAACTTGTGTTGAATGATGGAGAAGGACCTTCTCGAGGATTGGAGTCAATGACTTGTAAGACCCCATCAAAATCTCCTTTCACATTTCTCATTGAAGATGAAGTAATTATGCAAAATAAATAATTTTTGGAGAAAGTAGGGTTTTTCATTAAATGGGGAGGGGTTAGTAGGAAAAGCTGGGAAGAAATTAGGGCATGGTGCTATGATCAATGGGAGAAGAATATTATGGTCAAATCGATGGGTTAATTGGACTTTTTCAAATATGCAACTATAAAAGAGGTTTGGGCTGCTATTGAGATGAGGAAACAATTAACATAAATTGGATGTTAAGAGATAGATTCGGATATGAGTTTGAAAGCGAAATTTCTGATTTTAGTGTAAATCCATTTGGTAACATTTGTTATTTATTTTAATTGTGTTGTGCCCTGTTTTTCCCCTGTTCTTCTGTATTTATGACAATTTCAGTTAGAAATTGGTGGAATTCAAAAATTATTTCAAAACAAAATGACAAAAAATGTGGTGGAGAAAGCTTTTGTTAGCGCAACAAATCTAAAATTTCTGATTTTTTAGTATAAATCAATTTGCTATTTGTTATTTATTTTTTTGTGCGGTGTCCTCTTTGTTATGTATTTATGACAATTTCAATTAGAAATTAATTGATGGAATATTATTTTAATACAAAATTTCTTCCAAAACAAAATGAGGACAGAAAAGTGGGTAGAGAAAGCATTTACAAGGGCAACAAATCTAAAACTGCTTCAAACCATAATTGTGTTGGCTTCTACTAACGACAGGAAATGCTACACCTGCTCTAAAATTGTCTGAGAATGAACAAAAGTAGCAGCTAAAGCCACAAAATGATAGACAGGGGCACTCTACTCCATCCCACGTTTCTCTTCCCATACCTCATCTTGCAAAACATTTGAGAGATGATATATTCTAGTGAAGTGGTGAGGGTAGATCAATGTGAAGTTTTTCCTAATGGATTTCTATACTTTAGAATTATTGCCTTAATCTCTTTCTTCTTGCTTTCCTTTTATACTAATATGTTGAAATTTTTGTTTTTTTGTTTTATGTGTTCCTTTTTTTTTTTTCTCAAGAAAATATTAAGTTTTCAGAGGGGTTTTTAAGAGTTGTTTTTAGTAAGATTTTTAAGAATTACGGAATGAGGGTTTCCATTAACCATTGGGGGATTTAAATTTCTTTAAATTAAATTAAATTTATTAAAACCATTTTTATCTAACTATTTAATCAAATTTGTACTCTAGAAAATTAAGAAAACTTATCTCGTCCGTCTCAAAGATGTCGTGGTAGTATTTTGGCAATGATGTGGAGGTAAATTATTGGTGAAATGAATAATTTATAGATGTGAGTACTCTCCACCAAGGTTGCAATTTGTTGTTTAGCTTAGTAAAGGCTAATTTAAAATGATCATGACCTCTTGATATTTTCTCTTTTATGTTATGTTAAATGCAAACATGTTATAACATGTTCACATTATGACTTAGATGGGCCAAAAAAAGGAATGACCACTTTTTGGTCCCCCATTTTCCTACATATGTATATGAGAACTAACAAGTGAAAACCCCTTATTTGAAATGATAGAATTGATCAAGAATGAACAAGAAGATGACATAATGGTAAGTGGAGTATTAAATATTCAAAATAATAGTCACGCATAGGAAATTGATTATTTTGGCAAAGTAATGAATGTTAGAGTGAGAAATCATACTTGCATGTTCTATTGACATGGATTGAACCTCATATATTTCTTGTATGCACAAGAGTCAATGTTGTAGCTTGCCGAATTATATAAGTAGGGCATAAATTCTAATAGACTTAGGAAGCTTGCTAATTCATTTTCATAATTGTTTGCATAGAGTATCTTATAGAATCTTTCCTTCCATTTTAAAGTTTCAATTATTTAGCACTCACTATAGCATCATAAACCCCTACATATGGGGATGACCTTGCAGTGCAACGATAGTTTCAACTCTATGTTTATATGGAGGTCATGGGTTCGAATGTTCGGACCAAATCCTTGATGAAGGTGTTTGTTGTTCCTGCAGGTTTGATCTGGTTGTGACGGACCAATGTTAGGGATGTTCATATCCCATTGGCAGTGATTTGACAGTGCTGCAGGTACGATGGACAATGAAAGGCTCGAGGCGTAGGTGCAACCGTAATTGGCACGTACATGGTGGTCGACATTTTGAACGTTGTGATCACAGGGGGTGTTAATGCCCATAACTACACAACCCTACCTTGTCGGTGGTGACCTTGAAGGAGGATGGTAGACAACACGTGGAGTGATAAGGAGGGGAGGCATAAGGAGTGTTGATGTGGAGAGGTAAGGAGCGGCTCATGGAGTGATAAGGAGGGGAGGTATAAGGAGTGATGATGTGGAGAGATAAGGAGCGAGAGATATAAGGAGTATGATTTGAGAGATAAGGAGATTGGTGATATGGAGTGGAGAGATAAGGCGTGCTTGGAGTGATAAAGTGAAAATGATTTCAGAGATCACATATGGAGGTGTTAATACCTCATCTTTCAAGACAATGTACTTGGGGATGGGGTCCCCTTTTGTGGCTCCACTGGTTCATAGCTCCTGTCAAAATCGATTACCGAGCAAAAACTAAAAAATAAAAAAAATCCCTACATATGTGCAATCATCTATGTTTCCATTTATATATAGTCTAGTAATCTTTTACTTGAATTTTTTTCTAGTATATCTACTTTCAAAATATTTAAAGCCATGAAAGTGCGTGTAATATGCCATTATGTCACCTGGTAATCAATATTATTTGTCTTTAAGATTTTTATTTTCTTTTGGATTTGTTAGTGGTGTTTCTTACATTGGTGTAGACACCTAAAACTTGCACAACTAATTAAATGAATTTTATTCATTTAATCATCATTTATTCGTCTATTAATTAGACTAAAGTTTAATTAATATCCCTATTCTTCCAATCAGCCTATTAATCAAATTAAAGATTTGATTAAAATCCTTTTCTTCTATCCTAACCTATTAATTAAACTAAGGTTTGATTAAGTACCCTTTAGCCATTTAATTGAATGAATCTTATTTATTTAATTAAAACCCCATTTTCCCTTTTAATTGAATTTACATTTGATTAAAATACATTTGCATTGAAATAAATCATTATTTATTTGTGAATAGTCCCCCCCACTTGCAAAATCCTACAAATGCAAGTTGCACCCCTTTTGGCTAAAATAAATCTTTTATTTGATCTAAAAATGCCTATTTTCCTCCACTTGCATTCTCCTACATTTTCCATTAGCATGCTAATATTCTTCTAGAACCCCTCTAATCCCTCATTAACTAGCCTAATTCCTTTAATCATGTCACATCCCTAATTTTGGGGGAGTCACTTCTCTAAAATTGGGAAAAAGTCTTCAAAATGTGTTGAAGACTTAACCTTCTTCAACAGTTAACTTGTTGAGTCTTCCAAGTTAATGTGTTGCAAAATTGAAGTAGATAATTTGTTCACGAGGTGCTCTCTTTATGCTAGTGGGTTGTTCTACCAAAGAGAGATGATCCGATTCATCTTCAAAATGCTTATTCAAAGCATTACCCAGCTAATCCCAAGATGCAATGGAATTGACCAACTAGCTTTTGAGCCACTGGAGAGCTTTACCTTTGAAGGAGGTAGCCAAGAGTCTCACTGCAACATTTTCCTGAGTGATGTTGTGGACTCCACACAAAGAAGCCACATCTCTAATGTGTTCTATAGTTGTTGTCTAATCTTCAAGTGAAAAATGACAGATTCTTAAGAGTTTCTACAAGAATATCGTCATGCTGAACCAAATTCAATGGACTTCGTTGATTGAAAGGAACGAAAGGTTGATTCCTAGGAGATGCCATTGGATTTGTAGGTATTTGAATTGCAAGATTTGTTGGTAATGGATTCCTAGGAGCTAAGAATGTAGGCCTACATTTAGGAGGAGTATATTGTGTTATGTTTGCTAGACTAGGTGCTCTACTTGCTATTCTACTCTTCCTTTTTAGTAGTGACAACTACAAGTACTCAAATGGAGTTCTACTTTGCCTAGTTTGAATCCTTCTCATATGCTAAATAAACTAAAACTACTTAAAACCAAAAGCCTAAAGTTGCTAGGTATACAAATTTCACCTCAAAAGGTTGAAAATATTATTGTTCATACAAAAATAGTACAAAAAATGAAGCTCTTTTTTAACTCAAATCAATTCAATGTCCCACCGACGTGCTAACAACTATTGTCACTAAAGATTCCACCAAAACGCAAAGCTAAATATCAACAATCCTTATCCTATGCAACATGGGATCACTCCTAGGGCTGTGGGTTGCCTAAAAGTAGGAGTGAGCCTCTAGATTAGGGGTTGGATCCACTTAAGACCCTATGTAGCTACTAACTATTGAACTTGATGAGAAAAAGAGTAGAAAGATGACTGAAATGAAATCCTATTTCTATTTCTATGTAATACTAATCTAGCTCACAATCTAATTCTAAGACTCTTATTTTGCTCACAACTCAATCTTAAGCATGGGGTACATAAACATTTCATATGACTTGGTACTATTTTCAAGTGATTGTATGAAGGACAATGAAATTTCACAACTCTAAACTATTGATAAATAATCGAACACAACATATAACATGTACTAAACATGCAATCTCTTGCTCAACATTGCTTGAAATGGAAAAGGAAGTAAAGGATTTGAAAACAAATCACAATAACTTTCCCAAAATTCACACATATACAATAAGATACAAGAATATAGAGAAGGAACACTTGCTAATTTTATTGAATTAGAAAAGAGTTTTAGTTACAATGCATGATATATCTGATAAAAACTCAAAAAATTTGAGTCACAAGACACTCTCTCTGTTGTTTATACAAGAAAGAAACAAGACACTTTATATTGATTATACCTTAAGTGTTTGGCTAGTTCTTCCTGCTGGTGTTTGCTGGCTTTTGTCGGCTCAGCTTTGTGTGGGCTGCTGGTTTTCCTGGTTAATTTTCTTTGGCAGCGTTGTTCTTTGGGTTCCAGATCCTGGTAAAATCTGAGGGTTTCGAGTCCCTCCAAAACTTGTTGTGAGGGGTTTCGGGTCCCCTCAAAACCTATTTTTCCCATAATAAAAAACTGAAGGAAGGACCTGAAGTTTCCTTTTATTAAGGGGAAGCTCCTGATTTAAAATTCAAATTTTTTGGCTCCCTTTGGATTTGATGTCTTAGTTATCCTTCTTGACTGGAAGTGATTGAGAGAGTGAACTCAAAGTGGAGATGAGATGGCTCCAAGTTAACTAAAACTACTTCTTCAAATCAGATGCTTGAATGATGGCTTCTCCTTGAAATTGAGAATCGTGTCTTGAATGCACACTCCTCTTTTGAATTTTAAAATTTCTCTTGTTGATGTAAACTAAAAACTACTTAATGATCTCATATGCTGCCACCTGTCCTCGAAAAATTAGGCTCTCTTTATGGCATTTCAAGATTTGAAATTCAAATTTTCCCCTCTAGGATTGATGGTTTCCTTATCAAAGTATTTGTTCAATGCTTAGCAGTCATCTTGCTCATAAGTTTTGATATGTTGCAATCTTTGTATTAAGAGTTATTGATTGTATTTTGACAAGCCTTCCTTTCAATGACTAACTTGTTATGCATTTCTCTTAATGAGCTTGACATCTAGAATGCTATGAAAGTCATTTGCATCTAGCTACAAATATACATTTATTGTTGCTCTGCCATAAATTTTCATTTCTTTTAATGTGCAAGAAGACTTCCATTATTCTTTAGTTGATCTCTGATTCTTGACTAATCTTGCAACCATGTTCTATCTCTTTTTTCTACTTATTGTCTTGAGATAGCCAATATGACTTTCTTCTTTGTTATGAGCTTTTGACTATAAATCAAAGACTATAGTATCCATGGGACGAATTTATTACCATATCACCATTTGATTGTCTTTTCATTTCAAAGTGTTCTTTGCTAAGATCTGGAGTTCTAGATGACTTCTCTTGTATTGTTTTCACAAACCTACATGCTAATTCATTATGTTCTTTGTCATTCTCATTGTCAAAACATCATTCAACTATCTTAGTCTTTGTCTCAATGATATCATCGCTACCATGATCTTTCAATGGTTTCTATCACATAAACAAGGCATTGTCCATTATGACTGCAAGAGGATTCTCTAATAGTGTTATGTCATGTGCATCTATAAGCCATTCATGAAGACTGTTTTGTTGCATTCATCGATAACATCTCTCATTTTTTACAGGCTTGAACTCATTACTACCCCTTGGTTTTGACAAAGAGATGTCTAGGTCTTCATTTACAATATCTTTTGTTGATCTTGAGACCATACTATCATTTAATGCAAGGCAAGGTCACTGTAGGCTTGGTGATCAGATATGCATGTCACCTTGGATATGTCGTGCACTTTGTCCATTAATACTCATTGTTTTCTTCTTGATAGTTGTGGTACCTTATCAACTTCTTAAATCAAAGATTATGAGGCTTGTTTGTTACATCACTACTACCATCTTTGTCAGACTAAGAGTCCTCATGCATTTCAAAATTGTGATGAAAGTTGAAAGAGGGATTTGAAGAACAAACCCTTGATAAGGCAAGTTACCTTCATTATCTATGATCCCATTATCTACATTACACTCTGCCCCTTCCAAATTATCACCACCTCACAAGCTTATATGCCTTTTCTGATTTGCAACACTATTATTGATTCTGTCTTTATTAATTTGGCCTGTTATAGTTGTATACGGTGTAATTTGGAAGATTAAAATTATTGTAAGACCATAAAATATCCAACCACATAAACCCTAGTTCTACAATCAAGAATCTACCATACACCAATGAAGAACCTAAAACATGCAAATCACAACAAAATAGATAGATTATACCATTCACATGCTTGATAGGATTTGATCTCCATTGTTTCCTATCTCCATTGAACTTGTTTGATATATTCTCTCAGATTTTGTATGTGCACAAGAGCTCAACAAAGAACAGATTGTGGTTGTATATTAGGGGTTGATAAGGATGAAAGAATCCTCTTATATAGAGAATTAGAACACCTTAGAAAATGAAGGGATCCTGATTAAGAGGTGAAAAGATAAATGGTCGGCAAAGATTAAAGGGTAGGTAGGGAAAATGATAAAATATGAAGGGGGTAGTTAGGATAAACTCAAGAAATAAATCACAAGTGTCATGGAGAGAAAAAGCTAATAAATTAATTAAATTAATAAAGCTCTATTTAATTAATAGAGGAAGTGGGACCAATTAAGTAAATAATTTTTTTTTATTTAATTTAGGGAAAGGATAATTTAAATAAATAAAAATATAATTTATTTAAATAAAAAAATGCTAGAAGAGGATTAATGAATGAATTAAATAAATAAAGATCTATTTATTAATAGAAGGCTTAGGATAAATTAATTAAATAAAAAAAATATTTATTTAATTAGGCTAGGACAATTTTAGGTGTCTACAATAGTTCATTGAATGTTGCTATATTCTCTTTATGAGTGCTCCTTTAATTTGAGTAGTGGTCATCATTGCTTCCATTCCATGAAAGCAATAAAGGACTGCACTATTACTTACCAATTTTCCTTACTAATTGTCTCTTGGTTCTCCTTAGTACAATGTTGCCCATCTTTTGTCTTTGAACATTAGGTGACTACCACAAATTACCCAGTCTCACTGCTCAAATGACAATCCTTTGTGACTTTGCCCCTTTGTTGACTGTCATAACATTTATTCTATAGCTTTGTAATCCATTGTCTTATGTGTTATGACCGTCTTTGATATTGGTGTCTCTTTTGAGAAGGTCTGCCATCGTTATGCAATAAAATACTAAAGATTTTAGAGGTGTGGCATTTTCACCATCTGGAACCTTTGTCTTCAAAATCTTTGATTTGCTCAATGTCTTATTGTCTCATATTTGTTATGATTTTAGGATTGCATTTTTTAGATGAGTATCTCTATTTCTTTCATTATCTTTTGTCCATTTGTAAGGTGTCAATACTACCCTTTGTTGAGACTACAAATGTGGCTGCAAAGTCTATTGATGCCTAATGGATGTTGGGCTTGAGACTGATAAACTCGAGAGCTATGGGCCCCCTTGGATTGTTAGAGTTTTGAATATCTTAGACACCATGAATTAGCCTCAAGAACAAAACAAAGAAAACCCTCTATAACAAGAGCAAATGACCTTGCTTTCCTCATGGAAAATAATTTAAAAGTTGAAAGAATAAACCAAACTTGCTTGGTAAGCTATGCATGGGCAACCTCTACATGTGACGACTATAATGAGCCTCGTGCCTTACACAAGCCTTTTTAGGGTCTTTCCTCCATGATCAACACATGAAATTGCTCCTCAAACCTTAGTTGGAGATAAGGTAAGTCTTGGTGGCCATGAATAAGAAACTAGGGTTTTCTTGCCCTTGAAAATGTTGTTAACTCCTCTTGATTATAAATTCTTCATTTTTTATCACAGATTTGACCTTGAGTTTGGCCATCCTAACCAAGATATGCGTTGAAAGTGCCTACTTGGAATTCCCTCCAAAACATAAAATTGATTTCTTTTAAAATCATTGACTCAAAATCACATGGTCTTCCATAAAAATATAAGACTTTTAAAAGTTTTGCAATACATGAATAGAAAAATAAGTCTTTTTGACACCAAAAAGACTCAAGTAAAATGAAAACCTTTTGGACATCAAGCAAACCTATTCCACTATGAGATGCATAAAACAACTTTTAAGACTCTTCGACGAAAGATTCAAATTTGAATTGAACCCAAACATAAGACCAAACTTAATGAGCCGTGATGAAGACAAAAGACCCCCCTAGTTTATCATTTAGACCTAGCACCTAAATTACGTAACAGCTTCAAACCTAAAAATAAAAAGTCAAAGTCAAAAGGTGCAGGTTAAGTGCTGCACACAAGAGCTGTTTTTTTTAAAGTTCTCAATTAACCCAGAAATAAAGTCAATGAAAAAATTATGGAATTACAAACCAGCAAAAGGGAGATCAAAACAAGTAAACGCGCGAAACTAGTACAATATAAAAACAATCTTCAACGCTAAAAGAATAAAATAGGCCATTAAACTATCAGATTAACAGTCCAACATATTTTGTTATGATATAACATTTTCAAAGATTGATTGTATTCAATCTTTACTTCTCCCACGGAACACCTTTCTAGAATTCTGGCAGCCCAAAACAGGACAGCCCTCTGTAATCCCTGTAGCTACTTTTTGTCATCTTTCTGCAATTAAAGAAAAAAACAGGGCAACCCTCTCAATTGGCGGCTAAGCCCTTAAATTAAAATCGGTCCAAATTGGCAACTGAGAAAGCTTGAACTTTACAGGAAGGTAGACTCCAATCCCAGAAGTCTCTTTCCGTTACGTTGCAAAATTCGTACTGAGGCACCATAAGAAAATTGCCTGCCTGAACTTTACAGGAAGGTAGACTCCAATCCCAGAAGTCTCTTTCCGTTACGTTGCAAAATTCGTACTGAGGCACCATAAGAAAATTGCCTGCCCTTTTCAATTGGGCCTCATTGCCCTCTTCAATTAGGCCTCAGGAAAAATGGCTTTATAAGAAAATAGATTTGCCCTTTTCAATTAGGCCTTAGGGAAAAATGGATTCAGTACGCCTGCTATATGTGCCTGTTCTACTTGTGATTCTCCAGGTTGTTTCGGCACAGCAGGCTTACGAAGCCAAATACAATCTAGATTGCTCGAACACACAAGATATAAATTACGGGTATAAGTGCAATGGAGAAGCAAAGTCATGCCAGGCCTACGCAGTGTACAGGTCACAGACAGGTTACCAGACCCTCGCTAACATCAGCACCCTCCTTAATTCTAATCAATCACAAATGGCCACCATCAACAATTCCTCGCAGAATCAGATTTTGGACATAGATAAAGCAGTTATAGTGCCTGTTGACTGTTCCTGCGCGGGGAGTTACTCTCAGGCCAACGCAAGCTATATTATCCAACCAGATGATAGTTATTTTAAAGTAGCTAATAACACTTACCAGGGGCTCTCCACCTGCCAGGCTCTTCAACAGCAAAATTCTGTGGCTGCCACCGCTCTCCAGGTCGGTATTTGTGAGCCAATTGGTTAATTTTTTTGGTCAAATTATTTAGAGGGTTGAAACTTTTTTTTGAAATGTGTGATTTATTTATCAGATAATGGTTTCTTGGAGAGAGCCGTGCTGTAAGTTTTTATCAGCAGGTGTGGGAACAAGATTTTCGACAATTTTGCAGAAAATTTGTGCATTTCACTGTGAATTTTTTTGCCTTTATCTGAAATTTAAGTTTAAAGTTTTTATCAAACAAAATTTGGAAAAAATCCTTCCTTGGGAAATACTCCTACAGATTTGAATAATGTAGGACGTAACTTAAGGGTTCCTCTTTCTGACACTGTTTCAAGGTCTCCTGCATAAATGGAAATCTTGAAACTCCTCATTTTAATGTGAAACGTCAGTCTGTGTTTTTCTGTGGTGTTTTTGTATGGTTACTCCTGATTATTTCTTTCTTATTTTTCAGATGGGATCATTTCAATTCTGTGATGTTTTTCTATGTTGACAAATACCTTCTTTATTGTTTTTCTTTTCTGTTTTCATTTCTTTCTAGTAAACTCTCCCATTTGCTTCTTAAGTGTTCTACCAGTTAGATATTTGTCTTCAATTGTTCTAACAAATGTTTTGCTCTAGAGAACCTTCAATTCCCATAAACCTGTTTTCCCCTAAACGAAGCTTCAATTCACGTAGACCTGCTTTTCCCAGTTGAAGCTTCAATTTAGATAAACCTGTTTTTCTCCAGTGAAGCTTCAAGTCAGATATAAACCTGTTTTTCCCCAGTTGACGCTTCAAGTCAGATAAACCTGTTTTCCTTCACTGAAGCTTGAATCCAGATAAACCTGTTTTACCCCAGTTGAAGCTTCAATTCAGATAAACCTGTTTATCTCCAGTGAAGCTTCACTCCAGATAAACCTGTTTTTCCCCAGTTCAAGCTTTAATTCAGATAAACCCGTTTTTCCCCAGTGACGGTTCAATTCCTAAACCTGTTTTTCCCCAGTGAAGCTTCAATTCATCTAGACCAAAGCTTTAATTCATGTAAACATGGTTTCTGCTAGTGAAGCTTCAATTTCAACAGACCTGTTTCCCCATCCCGCAGAGAAGCTTCAACTCAGAGGCCCTCTTTACCTTAGCGAGGCTTCAATTAACTGTTCAGACTCCATCTCCCTCTACTGAAAATTGAATTCACGTAGTCTCTCTGACTCAAATTGAGGACCTTCCATTTACTTCTCGAATGTTCTCGATCTCAGATACTTTTCTGTCTTATCCAAGGTTGTTTGTGTTTCTTTCCCTCCTAAAGCTTCGATTCTTTGCTGTAATTCCTCTTTCAAAATGTGCAGATAACTGCCAGCAGAAGTAAAATTAAAGCATTGTTTTATGTTGTTTTAACAAATAATCCCATCCTACACGCACGCATTAAAAATAATAATCTTGAACCAGACAGAGCGGCCACGGTATTTGGCAGGAAAATCCCGTTGTAGAGAGCTGAAGCTTAAAACTTTTTAGCACCCTCTTGACATATTAATTACAAAATGATTAATTCCGTGATATGGTTGAGTTCTGCTTAGTCTCTTCTCAAAACAAAATTTCTGTGGGGTTTTGGTGTGCAACAGATTGGAATGAACATATCAGTTCCCCTACGGTGCGCTTGCCCAACAAAAACTCAGACTGGAAATGGGACCAAATACCTGCTATCCTACACAGTCCGTTTCGGAGACAGCCTGGCCGCCATTGGTAAACTGTATGGAGCAACCGCACAGGAAATCATGGACGCCAATGGGCTAACCGCAGATGACGACACAATTTTACCCTACACAACGTTGCTGGTGCCTCTGACCACCGCACCCACATCTTCCCCACAGTCATCTCCATCGCCACCGCCGCCACCACCACCAACTAGCACTTCCACTCCCACAGGGGGTGGAGGTTCCAAGACGGGGGAACATATAGGCATCGGCGTAGGTGTGGCGGCTGGAGTTCTGGCGGCGGCTCTGGTGGCAGGTGCCTGTATTGTCCGAAGGAGGAAGAAAAAGAGACAACAGCTACCCGAGAAGGTCCTGAATTCGATTCCAAGCCCTAGGAAGGCTAAAAACCCTGACCTGTTGGCGGGCATGGCCGACATGGGCCATATCCTTCCGCAGTATAAATTCGAAGATTTGCAGTCCGCCACCGACAATTTCAGTGCATCGAACAGAATCACAGCGTCTGTTTACCGCGGCCTGCTCGGCATCGACGCTGCCCCTGTAGCAATTAAGCAAATGACAGGGGATGTCTCACAGGTAAACATCTTAACCAGCGTGAATTTTTACTAATTTCTTTTTTTTTTAAATGTAAACTACAAAATAGCAAAAGAAGCTTCTGCAGAAAAACCTATGATTTTATGTAAACAGAGAGAGATTTTTGTAGAACAATTGTGGACAATTTTGTTCTGTTTATTTGATTTCATGGTTCATGACAATAGATTATATTGCAGAACAAGTTTCTGCAGAAAAACCTATGATTAAAATCATAGGTAAATAGAGACAGATTTTTGCAGAACAATTGTGGACAATTTTGTTCTGTTTATTTGATTTCATTGTTCATGACAATAGATTATATTGTTGACCTAAAAAGTCAGAATTAGATCTTTGAGATAACTAGTGTAGAATTTTGTTTATGTTATCTCATTTCAACTCTGCTAGCTCTTCAACAAAATTCAAGACTTTTTCTTTCAGAATTTTGTTTCAGATGTTTTGGATTATGTTACTTATCCGTCATTTATTAAATTAAAAAGTAGAGCTCGTTTGATGACCAGAAGCTAAATGCATTATGAAAACCTTAAGATACACAAGATTTTACTATAATTTTCATGTCTTTCAATTGGCAAGATTTGTCTTCCATTCAGGCTCTTAAGGTATACAAGTTTTCACATGTTTCATGCTTTATCCCCTGTACAGGAGCTCAACATTCTAAAAACCCTTAACCATTTCAACCTTGTCCGCCTTCTCGGCATCTGCAAAAGCGAGGGCCGTTTTTACCTGATCTACGAGTACGCAGAGCACGGCTCACTGGACGAGCTGCTGCACGGCCCCGAATTCGAAACCTGGACGTCTCGAGGCAGCTCAATTTCTTCCTCCATTTGCTTGAGCTGGAAGCAGCGAATACAGATTGCCTTGGATGTCGTGAACGGACTCCATTACTTGCACAACTACGCCAATCCGCCTTACGTACACAAGGACATAAAGAGCAGCAACATTTTGCTGGACAGCAATTACAGGGCCAAAATCGCCAATTTTGGCCTTGCAAAATCCGCAGAGGATTATGCATTAACCAGGCATGTTGTAGGTACCAAGGGTTACATGGCGCCTGAATATCTTTCCAGTGGCCTCGTCACGCCAAAGCTGGATATCTTTTCTTTCGGGGTTGTTCTGCTGGAGCTCCTGTCTGGCCGAGGGCCTGTGTTGGAGGATAATAATGGCGATGTCCAGGAACACTTGCTTTCGACTGAAATTGGGTCAGTGGTTGAGAGTTCGAATCCCGAGGAGAGCTTGAAGGGTTTTATGGATTCTAGCTTGAGAGATGCTTGTCCCATGGATATGGCTCTGGCTGTGGCTCAGCTGGCTGCTGAATGTGTGGACCAGGATTTGAACCGCCGACCTGCAACTATGGATATTGTATTGAGTCTTTCTAAATGGCATTCTGCCATGTTGGACTCTGATTCTTTTGAGAGTGAGAATCTAATGCCTGGTCGATAACCAAGCTTTTACTGGGTTCTTCGAATGGCTGAGGATTGATAGTTTCATTTTATGCTCGTTTGTGAATTTTTCTACGCACTCGTTTTTTTGGGGGAATTTATCAAATATGTGAAAGAACAAATCTAGTGTATTTATTTATTTATTATTATTATATAATTTTTTTAATAATAATAAAAAAATTCTATAGCATCCAAAAATAATTTCTATAGCATCCAATGTCAATACAAAATTCTTTTGACAATGAATTTGTAAAATTAGTATAATTTTTTTTCTAACTTTAAAAGAGGAGCTTCCTCTTTGAAGTGTAGTTTAGTGTTGGATTTTTTTGAACTCTCTCTTATGTTCTTTGATCTCCTCTCTTAGATTATGTATTTTTTTCCAACTCTTTAGTATAATTTTATTCTTAAAGAAAAGCAATAATAAAAAGATAATGTTTTGTATGAAAAATAAAAAAATGTAAGAAATAGGATAATAGTGGTACAAAAATGATAATTTAATGATGAAATAATTGAAGAAGAATATGGAATGAGTTTGTATGGAGAGGGTTCAAACAATTGATCTTCATTTCATATATACATTACAAATTATGATTCCATAGTCTTCTAACAAGTAGGCTTATTTATAAACTTGTTTAATTTGAGAGTGTTCTAAAATTTATTTTTCATCTTTATAGGTTTAAATTTGTGAACAATTCAATTTTTATTTAGTAGAGGTGCTCTTATTTAACTCTCTATTGTGCAAAGAGGATTTTCTTCTTAGATTTCATTAAACATTGAGGTGCTATTGTGTTAATATTGTGTTGAGATTATAATTCTTCTTCAAACTATTTATACTTATATTGATTGATTGTGCTCATTAAAATATATAGTCTAAATAAACCCTTTACTTCTTTCTTTCAAGGATAATCTCAATAATTTTTTCAAGGACATTCATAGGTAGTGTGTCCATAGAATTTGACTTTTTCTCTTCAATAACTTATCTTACATAATTTTTTTACACTACTCATTTTTTAACAAATAAAAGATAATGTTAATGTTTAATTGTAATGGATGGGTTGAACAAAGTAGCTATCTTAGAAATAGGTTGTATTGAGGTGTCTCACATAATCAAGTTTCAACTCATTTGTATATTGGAAATTAGTGATTCTTCAATGCTTCATACCTCCATTACCTTGAGAGTGTGTTTAGGTTTATTTATCTTCAAAGACTTAAGTTTTTTGGCTATTCAACTTCTAGATGTAAGAGACACACTTATTAAGCTTGCTACTCCACAAAGACAATTTTATCTTTGATTCTCATTAGGCATTGAGGTACTAGTACACTAAGACCATTATTATAATTATTAGTTACATTATAAAAGTAAAATTTGAATTATGAACATATATGTCTGCAATAAAATTTATGGGCTTTGTTTGATTATGTTGGGTTTAAGGTGTTTCAACCTTTGAGTCCTAATATTGATAATTGATTTAATTAATTATTTTGGTGCATATTTATTTATCCTAAGTTGATTATTTCCTACGTGTTTACCATTCATTTTGTGGGTCCTCTTAGAGAGGTGGAATCCTACATGGTAGATGAAGTTAATGACATGTTTCCTATTGTGTAGGAAAGAAGATACCGTGTAATCCCAATCTTTTAGGAAATGGGTGCCCACTTTGGAGTTTGTATTTTAGTGGTTTGAAGTCAAAGATTTCATGTTTAAGATAAAATAATGTAGTGTCATAAAATTGCAACCCTAGCAATTTTCAACTGCATTAGGGTCCTCACACATGCGAACTCGAATCCTCTAGCCTCATTGGAGACCAGAGATTGCTCGACTTGTAGAAAAAGCTTCTTCCTAGGCCTCTACATCACCTCGTCCGCACTTTGCCCTAGAGAAAGGGGTAGGACAGGGGCGTGGATCCACTATCCTCCTAGGATAGGGGCATGGCACCCCTATCCCTGCCCTATTTTGGGGTAGGACCCTTCCTAGGGTTGCATTGTTGGTTGTGCCTCGAGCGGGAAACTCCCTTGATTTTGGCCTGTGACGAAATTCAAATCCACTATCATGTATTTAAGGGGCATTTGTCCTCTCATTTGCATAAGGTTGGATGAGAGGAAAATTCACAAGTTATCAAGCATTCAAGAGCATTCAAGCATTCTTTTCCAACATTGAGTATTCTCAAGTCTCCCTTTAAGGCTAGGTGTTGCATTCAAGTCAAGGATTCAACCATTGAAGAGGAGATTGATTTCAACATTCAATTTCATACAAGCATTTCTGTAATGTCCCCTTCACATTAGACTTCAGTATTTGACGGGATTGGCCTATTATTAGACCCTCGTAGGCCAAGAGGAGTGGTTTGGGGGTCATGTTGTGGTGATTTGAGGCTTCATATCTTATTATCTATTAACATTTTGATGATTCAAGAGATAACACGTATCAAGAGACATGTCGGTGTTTATCAATTAATTAATTAAAAAGGCACATTATAATGTTTTAATAAAATAATATAAATTGTACCTAACCTTATCTTCTAGAAGGTGTTTGTGATGTGACAAGTAATGTATAAATAGAAGAAAGGGAAGACACATAAGGCATCAGTTGTTTGGTTGTTATCTCTTGTGAGTGTGAAGACACTAGTTGTCCGCATAAGATCTTAGGGAGCGATACCTCCCTATTGGTCAAGCATAACTGAGGAGATGAAAGATCCTCTAAGAGGTTGCTCAAGGAGTGAGGAGTGTTTCAACTTCTCAATTTGTGCCTAAAGAGTTTTCATATCAGACCTCATGTGCTTCAGAATTCAGAATTTTCAAATTAGATGAAGATTGATATTGGAGGCATATTTTGGAACCTGGAGGATAGCGATATTCTTATTTGAAGATTCAGAAATTGATTGGAGGCAGATTGTGGGTTATTGCCTTACTGTTGATAGAGGTTGCAGACCTCATGATACCCTTATTTTTACTCATATCTCACCATATTTACATCGATTCCATATTCCAATGATTGCAGATTGAAAGTATGATCAAGGCGATGATTATAGGTGTATTGGTTGGTGTGAAGAGTGTCAGAATTAATTACTAGGAGAGGTCAAAATATCTCAGGTCTACCCCTCCTTGGACCCCTCGATTTTATGCATTAACACTTCAAAACACAAGAGGGTCATTGGAGAAGGTTAGGCGCTGTCACAAGGAAGGAAATCGGTCAGGTTTGAGGCATCATTGGAGACATTCATCAATAGCAAAAAGTAGCAGATCTGAAGCATAATCTTCAACAGACAAGGTGATTGCTTAATGTGGCATATTTCACTATCAAAGGGCCTAATTGTCCACCGAATAATGTCTAATTGTAGTCAGCTCATGTAATAAAGCATTGGCTTCATGAATAATCAGTCTGAAGGTTATTTACCTATTATCATTGTTAATAGACGGTGCACCAACTTTTTGTAATAATGTTTATCTATTGTTCCATTGATTCATGATCTCATTATCTCTCATATGTTTATACATCTGAAAGTTAGTATTAATCAGTCATTCCTTAGCAGTCACATTGTGATTAGAACAACCATCTTATTGTTAAACACAAGTGTCTTTTGATGTCCCTTGAAGTTTCAAGTGTTTGATCAGCTGTATGCCAAGTGTTTGACAAAATACCATAAGGGTAAAAATTGAAATTTTAAATCAGAATTGGAGGGGGTTCTTACAGTAGTATCAGAACCAAGATCCTGCCATCATGTGCATTGATGAGTGATAGAGAAACCAGATACTACAACAGGGAACAATGAAGACAACAATTCCAAATTCTACAAGTACCTGAAGCTGACACCTTATCTGAAGCATAAAGAGAGAAAGACAAAGAAAAGATGGCCGAAGAAGATAGAGATGCGAGCATGGAGCAAAATTTTGACATTTTTTTTTATATGATGTCACAAATGCTTGGTAGAATGAATTAGCAGGCTGAAGAAAATAGAACAAATAACTCAGGCGAAGACAGTAGAAGTGGTAGTCGTAATGAAATGAATAGAACAAGAGACAAATCAGGAGACAAGGCTACAACCTGACATGATACTTGGACTAGAGGATTGGCCTCTAGACCACTCTTCCCTACCTTCACTCCACGTGAAGAACAACCTCTTAATGTTGCTACTACTCCTTATGTTGTTGAAGCACGTCAGGCCTACTTGGAGTACACCACTCTACCTCCTGATTTGCGAGAAATGTGGTCCTTTGACAGGTATATGAATCAAAGAGGAAGAAGGAATGGAGGCCGGAATGATTATCATAATCAGTGATCTGATTACCAGCATACCCTTGGGAAGATCACCATGCCATACTTTTATGGCAGTGACAAGAGCACGACTAGAGCTTGGGTGCAGAAACTTGACAATTATTTGTCACTACGTCTGATGCTCGAGGAAGATGTCATTAGGTTCGCCACACTACATTTAGAGGGTGTTGCTCATGAGTGGTGGTATCATGGCCTTATTACATTGGGGCATAACCAAATCACCACCTACGCAGAATTCAATAACCGATTGATTGAAAGATTTAACTGAAAAGATCCTAAGATATATTTCAGAGATTTGGCACAGCTCAAGCAAATAAGTGGACTAGAACCTTATGTGGGAGAATTTCAGAGACTTGTAGAGATGGTTCCTAGCATTTCAGAAAGAAGGTTGGTCATATTATTCATAGAAGGACTGATGGAGCCGCTAAGAGGATGGGTTAAGGCATTTGACCCACCAACCTTGTTGGAGGCTATGAAGAAGGCATGGAGTATGGAGATGGTTGCACCCCAAAGTAAGTTTCCATCAAAATCTACATCCAACAAAGTTGCCCTTTAGGAAAATAGATAAACCTGATTTTAAAGATAAATTTCCTATGGGTAGAAATCATGAGAGTTTTAATGATTTAAGGAAGAAGAAACTTTGTTTTTGGTGTAAAGCACCTTATACTCCTGATCATGAGTGCCCCATGAGACCCAAGGTAAAGGCAAAACAAATGGAGTGGGTTTATGAGTATGAGGACAATTCTGACTTCTTAGACCAGCAAACAAAACATGAAGATGTAGAGTCTGAAAAGGCATCAGAAATTTTAGAACCTGAATTAGAGGGGAAGAATACTACTATGTGCATTACTTCCTTGCATCGGGAAGCTTCTTTCCAAATGAGGGGAGTCATAGCAGGGCAACGTGTCATCACTCTCTTTGACACAGGGGCAACACATAACTTCATCGATGAGAAATTGGTGGCTAGGTGTGGAATTCAGACACAGGAATTTGAAGGAGTACGGGTAAGAGTTGATGATGGCTTTGCTCTCTCTTGCAATAAAATGATTATTGATCTTCCTATGCATTTGAGTGACTATGAGTTTACAGTTGATTTCTATGTAGTTAACACGGGTGACATGGATGTGGTTCTTGGGATGACTTGGATACATGCTATTGAGGAACTCACACTCAATGTCAAGCAAATGGAACTTCGTTTTGAAGATAACTGCAGGAAACATGTGCTCAAAGTTATTACAGACTCAAACCTACAGATGATCTCTTTTAGGAGGATGGAGAGACTGATTCGTCATGATCATCATAAGTGGGCAGCAACTTGACATATCATACCTAGACAGACAGAGCATCAAAAGGTAGAGTACCCACCCGATATTCAGGGTTTATTGACTAAACACTGCAAGGTGTTTAGTGCCATACCACTAGGGCGACCTCCTGATAGGGGAATGAAACACATCATTGAGCTTGAGGAGGGTGCAAAACCTGTTATGATCACACCTTATAGGCACCCAAAAAGGTTGAAGGATGAAATAGAGAAAATCATCAAGGAACTACTCGACATGGGACATATACGACCGAGTAAGTCCCCCTTTGCTTCATTTGTGGTACTAGTTAAGAAGAAAGATGGGACTTTGAGGATGTGTATAGACTACAGGGCTCTAAACAAAAGAACTATCAAAAAATAGGTACCATATTCCATGCATTGATGAGCTTATTGATGATTTGCATGGAGCTTGCCTCTTCTCCAAGATAGAGTTGAGATCGGGTTATCACCAGATACGAGCAAGGGAGCAGGATATAGAGAAAACAAATTTTCGATGCCATTATGGACACTTCGAGTTTTTGGTCATGCCTTTTAGGTTGACCAATGCTCAGCTACTTTCCAGTCTACAATGATTAGGGTCTTCTAGCATTAGCTAAGGAAGTTTCTTCTTGTTTTCTTTGATGATATCTTGGTGTACAGTAGGATGTGGAAGGAACATTTGGCACATCTAGATGAAGTGTTGAGTATTCTGGAAAAATAATCCTTGTATGCCAAGGAGTCCAAGTGTGCATTAGGAATGACATAATTATTATATCTTGGACATATCATCAGTGCTAAAGGAGTGTGTATGGATCACGATAAGGTTCGTGCTATCATAGATTGGCCTACACCTGACAACCTTACTCAGCTTAGAGGATTCATGGGCTTGTGTGGATTTTATAGACGCTTTGTCAAGGTTTTTTTACAACAGGCAGCACCATTGAAAAACTTGATGAAGAAGGAAGCCTTCATTTGGATTGATCGGGCACAATAGTGTTTTGAAAACTTTAAACAGTTGATGACCACCTGCCCAATATTGGTTGTTCCAGACTTCACTAGACCCTTTTAGTTTCAGTGTGATGCATTTGGTGAAGGTATTGGTGTAGTCATGATGCAGAACAAGCATCCTATTCCATTTGAGAGCCGAAAATTGAGAGGGCCTAAACGTACCTACAATATTTATGATAAGGAGATGTTGGTCGTCATGCATGCATTGGCCAAGTTTAGGCAATATTTGGTAGGCTCCAAATTCAACATCAAGACATATCATAATAGTCTGAAGCATTTCCTTGGACAAAGGGACTTGAATGATCGCCAGTAGAAGTGGGTTAGCAAGTTGCAAGCGTATGATTTTAGCATCACTTATGTCAAGGGGAAGAACAACATTGTTGGTGATGCGTTATCACAGAGACCACATTTGGATGCCATGGTTGCGATTGCTGAGGATTGGAAACATTTGATTGTAGGAGAGTATGCTAAGGATTCTTAGGCTTCTAGTATTATGTATGGTACTGTGTAGGATGATAGATACTCCATTGTGAATGATTTAATCATTTACAAAGGGAGAATTTTTCTTGTACCAGGATCGGAGTTGAAGGGAAATATTTTGAGGGCATTGCATGATTCCCCTATGGCTAGACATCTAGGGTACTACAAGACATACAGGCAGGTTAGGGAGCGGTTTACTTGGAAAGGACTTAAGTCCGATGTGCTTCAGTATGTGAGAGAGTGTCCAGTTTGTCAGCAGAACAAGAAGGAACATTCTTATCCAGCGGGACTACTTTAGCCACTCCCCATTTCGGATCAGAAGTGGGAATGTCTTTCGATGGATTTTATCATAGGGTTGCCTAGAGTCCACAACAGTGATTGTATATTTGTGGTAGTAGATCGTCTTACGAAGTTTGCCCACTTCTTTCCGATCTCAGCTACCTACTCGGCAACACAGGTGGCAGATTTGTTTTACTGAGAGATCTTCAAACTTCATGGGTTGCCACGAACCATAGTGAGTGACAGAGATAGTAGATTCATGAGTCACTTTTGGCAAGAATTGTTTATACTTAGTGGCATTGAGCTCACCCCCAACACTAGCTACCACCCGCAGACCGATGGGTAGACAGAAAATGTGAACAAATGGGTGGAGGGCTACCTCATAAATTACATAGCTGGACAACAACGGGCATGGATTAAATGGTTGCACTTGTGTGAGTATTGCTATAATACTACTTACCACATGTCTATTTGGATGACACCATTCATGGAACTTTATGGCTATGATGTGCCCAACTTCCTATATCTTTTGTTGATTGACAACAAGGTGCCCAGTGCTAGATATTTCCTTCAAGAGAGTCAGGACATTGTACGATCATTGAAGGAGAATATTTAGAAGGCACCGAATCAACATAAGTAGTATGTAGATCAGAAAAGAGTCGAGTGATCTTTTGACATTGGTGATATGGTGTACTTGATGCTGCAGCCATACAGACAATCTACTCTCAAGAAGAGTAGATCATAAAAGCTTAAGCCACGTTACTATGGGCTATTTTAGATTGTGAGGAGAGTTGGAGAGGTGGCCTATGAGCTTGAGCTACCAACATATGCTAGGATACATAATGTTTTCCATGTGTTGCGCCTCAAGAAGGCGATAGGACACCATGTCGTACCTTCTACAGTGTTGCCACCCCTTGATGAAGAAGGAAAGTTGATACTAATACCTGAGGCTATCATTGTTTTCAGGGAGTGCAAGTTGAGGAATAGAGTTATCAGGGAATATTTGGTGAAGTGGAAGGATCTACCAGAGGAGGATGCGACTTGGGAAAAAGAGGACATCTTGCAGCATCCAACATTGAGATTTCTTGAGGACAAGCAATTTCAGGGAGGGCGGACTGTAATGTCCCATTCACATTAGACTTCAGTATTTGACGGGATTGGCCTATTGTCGGACCCTCGTAGGCCAAGAGGAGTGTTTTGGGGGTCATGTTGTGGCTATTTGAGGCTTCACATCTCATTATCTATTAACATTTTGATGATTTAAGAGATACATGTATCAGGAGACGTGTCGATGTTTATCAATCAATTAATTAAAAAGGTACATTATAATGTTTTAATAAAATAATATAAATTGTACCTAACCTTATCTTCTAGAAGGTGTTTGTGATGTGATAAGTAATGTATAAATAGAAGATAGGGAAGACACATAAGGCATCAATTGTTTGGTTGTTATCTCTTGTGAGTGTGAAGACACCAGTTGTTCATAGATGATCTTAGGGAACGATACCTCCTTATTGGTCAAGCATAACTAAGGAGGTGAAAGATCCTCTAAGGGGTTGCTAAAGGAATGATGAGTATTTCAGATTCTCAATTTGTGCCTAAAGAGTTTTCATATCAGACCTCATGTACTTCAGAATTCAGAATTTTCAGATTAGATGAAGATTGATATTGGAGGCATATTTTGGAACCAGAAGGATAGCGATATTCTTATTTGAGGATTCAGAAATTGATTGGAGGCAGATTGTGGGTTATTGGCTTATTGTTGACAGAGGTTGCAGACCTCATGGTACCCTTATTTTTACTCATATCTCGGCATATTTACATCGATTCCATATTCCAATGATTGCAGATTGAAAGTATGATCAAGGCGATGATTATAGGTGTATTGGTTGGTGTCAAGAGTGCCATAAATAATTACTAGGAGAGGTCGAAATATATCAGGTCCACCCCTCCTTGGACCCCTCGATTTTATGCATTAACACTTCAAAACACAAGAGGATCATTGGAGAAGGTTAGGCGCTGTCACAAGGAAGGAAATCGGTCAGGTTTGAGGCATCATTGGAGACATTCATCAATAGAAACCAATAGCAAATTTGAAGCATAATCTTCAGCAGACATGGTGATTGCTTAATGTGGCATATTCCACTGTCAAAGGGCCTAATTGTCCACCGAATAATGTCCAATTGTAGTCAGCTCATGTAATGAAGCATTGGTTTCATGAATAATCAGTCTGAAGGTTATTTACCTATTATCATTGTTAATAGATGGTGCACCAACTGTTTGTAATAATGTTTATCTGTTGTTCCATTGATTCATGATCTCATTATCTCTCATATGTTTATACATCTGAAAGTTAGTATTAATCAATCATTCCTTCACAGTCACATTATGATTACAACAACCCTTTTATTGTTAAACACAATTGTCTTTTGATGTCCCTTTAAGTTTAAAGTGTTTGATCAGTTGTATGCCAAGTGTTTGACAAAATACCATAAGGGTGTAAACTGAAATTTTAAATCTGAATTGGAGGGGGTTCTTACAATTTCTATCAACATTGCTACTACAACCTCCCTTGAGGTGATTTACAATTCAGTCTTTCATTTACATCTACTTGCAAGTACCTTCTTTCATTACTTGGTCAATTCCAAATCTGGGGTTTGACCTAAAGGCAAACCCCCAATCCCAACCTATTTTTCTCTCTTTTCTGTGTGTAGGTTGCATGTGCGCAGCTGTACTTTCGGATTCGGGCTTCATGTCAAAACATTTCAAACCTTGTGTACTGATTTTGCTTATGATCAACGATTGCTTGCAAAATTGTTTACAAGAACACTAAGAGATAAGGCCTTACAATGGTATTTCTCTTTGCCTTCTTATTCTATTACTTCTTTTCAACAACTAGCAAATGCTTTCATCCAACAATTTCAAAACAACATTGGTCCTAAAATCACTTTGACTGATTTAATGCATTGTAAACAAGGTGTTAAATAAAAAGTGATTGATTTCATTGGTAGATATAAGCATTTGTGTGCTCAAATTTCTTTTCATGTACCTGATAATGATATTCAAATAATTTTCATTTCTAATTTGCAAAAAGATATCAGGGAAAAGCTTCTTCTATTTGAGTTTACTTCCTTTCTGTAGTTGTGCGCAACACTCCACAGTTATCAACTGGTTGTGAGTCAAATGGAGCAATCCACTCCTATGGCTCCGAGTGATAAGGGGGAGAGTGTTCAAAAACTGTTTGTGAAGTTCAAACCAACAAAAATCTTCATAAAATTTAATGATCCAATCAATAACAACCTGTTGTGACGTTTTCACACATCGCCCCATTGCAAATGGGGACCCATGTTTTTTGCTCGTTTTGTTCGTTTTCGCTTTGCTTTTTTTTAGGGTTTTGTTAGTTTGTTAGTTGTCTGGATTTAGGGTCAAGCCTTAGGGTTTTAATTACCGTCTTTTCGGACCAGAATCCAGTCGCTTTTGAGAGCTTTTGAGTTTCCTTTTCTAGAATGCAAATTTTGAATGAAATGAATTCGCCAGAATGGTCTAATTTTCAATTGGAATGTTGACGCAGAGTCTAAATTCGTCTAAGTGTTGATGATGAAACATGAATTTTGTCCAATTGAGTAATTTTGACCAAATTTTGACTTTTTTGATTTTTGATCCTAGGCATTTCAAATGATTTGTTTTCGCCTTGTGAAGTGATAAAATGTGTAAAATCATGATATTTTGGCCTGTAGGAGCAAAATCGCTCCTGTCCCTCAGTGAAGGACGGGAGCTCGTTTTCAAATATCTCATCATTCTTGCAGAGTCCAGACAAATTTTACGTTTGAAGTGATGGAGAACGGCGAGATCTTTCCATTGAATATAAATTGAAGATTTTCATGAGCACAGAAATGCCTCCAGGGGGAAGATCGCTCCTGTCCCTCAGTGAAGGACCGGAGCTACAAATTCAATTTCGCCTTGTCCTTGCAAGATTTTGAAAGTTTAATGATTTGAGGACGTCCGAAGGAAGATACTTTGCCAAATGAATATAATTTGATATGCAAAAACGAAGGAGAATGACCTATATTGACCATATCGCTCCTGTCCCTCTCCAAGGGACCAGGGCGAGGTACCTTGTAGCTCTCGTCCCTCTCCCAGGGACCAGAGCGATTTCCTTCATTATGCAAAATCCAGACAAAGGTCAAGGCAAGTTTACGTTCAAAAACAAGGAAAAACATGAGATAAATGCGTTGAATATAAATTGAAGATTTTTGGGACGTCCATAACAGTGCTAATTGCCTAAATCGCTCCTGTCCCTCAGTGAAGGACCGGAGCTACAAATCCAATTTTGCTTTGTCCTTGCAAGATTTTAACGTCTTGACGATGTGAGAAGGTCCAAAGAGGTACATTTTATCAAATGAATATAACTTGAAGTGCTGTCGGGGAGATCAACAGGGTAGCAAGTCCGGCTTGAGTGAGGTCCTGATCCTGAAATTTGGCTAAGTCTGGAATGCCCTGATCCTGAATTTGACTAAGTCTGGAAACTGAAAAAACCTCCAAAAACTAGATTTTGCAATATAACTCCTGGAGGTCTGAAACCACTCTCAAACATCCTGAAAGTATATATGGAATATAACTTAAAGTATAAGAAAGAAGAAACATAGAAGGAAATGTCACTTATACTTAAATGTTATATTCCATTAAAATTGTCCTGATCGAGAGTGCGACAAGTCAAATTTCGCTCGTGTCCCTCACCAAGGGACCAGAGCGAAAATGCTTAGTTGAGCCATTCCTGACCTTGTTTGGACGAATCGAGACATCAAAGGCATGGTGAAGGACGAAATGAGCATGATAGAGCATCCAGACTTGATCAAAAACAATGAGATGATGAAGTTTTGCCTAGAGGGTCAAATTCGCTCCTGTCCCTCACTGAAGGACCAGAGCGAAATTCTTCATAAGGTACGATCTAGGCAAAGATCAAGCAAATTTTATGTTCGAAGGCAAGAAAGGAGGTCAATCGAACCCGTTGAAGACAAATTGAAGATTATCAAACGTCAACAAAGGACCAAAATGCTTAAGTTCGCTCCTGTCCCTCAGGAAGGGACCAGAGCGATTTTTGTTGTGGATGACTTTCTTGCACAGTTTGAACCGATCTCAAGGCATGGATGAATAGAAGAGCACATTACGAACCCGTTGAATATAAGTTTTGAAGGTGACAAAGTGAAATAAGGCCCATAGAGCTAAAATCGCTCCTGTCCCTCTCCAAGGGACCAGAGCGAAATTCTTATGAAGGCTTAAAATTTGAAAGTTTATCAAGCATCAAGTGATCACGAAGGATCAAGGAACTTTATTTTGCACGATGATGGTGATTGCAAGTTGGAGAACGCAAGCATGAACCCAAAGACTTGAAGTTCGCTCCTGTCCCTCAGGAAGGGACCAGAGCGATATTGATTATAGTTGCTAATTCCTTCAAAAATCACGTTAAGTCAAGGTTTTGCAAAGGGGTAAAAGGTACAAGGTGTCTTTTGAAGATGATATGCAAGAGTTTTGAACGTAAAAGTGTTATCAATTAAGTTAAAGGACTCATATCGCTCCTGTCCTTTGGACAAGGACCAAGGCGATTTTTACTAAAACACTCATGTTCCGACAAAATCAAGACAATGCAAGGATAGCTAAGGTCAAGGACGTCCTTTAAGAGGCAATGAACGAGGAACCAAGGATGAAAGATGACACGTTTTGGCTAGAGCTTCAGGATCGCTCCTGTCCCTCTTCAAGGGACCAGGGCGATATCACATCTAAGGGACATTTATTTGCAAGACAAGTCACTCAAGTTTGAAAATCCTAGCGAAAATGCCAATTCCAACGTGAGGTTAAAGGCTTTGAACGTCAAAAGTGCAAAAAATCAAGACCAAGTGATGGATCGCTCCTGTCCCTTAGTCAGGGACCAGGGCGATGAGGTACATATTTTCCATGTTTTTTAAAAATTTTGGCGCTCAAACGCATTTTTGAATTTATTTAAATGCTAGGAAAATCGATATTTAATTAATGGCATTTAAATTTAGCGCTTGGTATTAATTGATTATTTTTGCCTTGTAAGAAAATCGAATTTATTAATTAAAAATGAAGGCATTTAATAATTGATTATTAATTCATTAAAAAATTAAATGGAGCGCTTGGTATTTATTTGTTTTATGGAGGTCGGCCCTTGTTATTCATTTAAAAATCATTTAAATTGCTTTATTTTTACAAAGTCGGCCTAAATGGTGGTGAGAGGTGTGAGCGCTATAAAGGGAGGGGTAGTTTATTTCATTTTCACATCATCATTTATCATCTCTCATATGCGACTTGGAGAAGGCAAAGGAGGAACGAATTTCATTTCAAGCTAGAAGGCACTAGTAACTATCCAAAGGAGAGGCGAACTTGAAGTTTCTATTTGAGCGAAGTTGCCTAGGACGTCAAAGACATATCAAAGATGGCGAAATTGCTAACTTGAAGAAAAGATCACGTCCAAGGCTTGAAGGGTGGCGAAGTTGATAAGAGGAACGTTCTTTTGAAGATCACATCAAGACTATCGAATTTCAAATTTTGCCTAGGCGAATTCCTTTATTTTGCATTTTAGAGTTAAGCTCTCAAGTAAGGTATGGCAAGATCTCTTGTTTTAATTTCAAATTTTGATCGTCATTGCCTTAATTTTGAATTTTGAAATTTTGTTTTGCCTTAGCTCAGTTGTTTTTAGGAAATGATTAATAAAGGACTTATCATTAAGTTTCCTAAAATTTGCTCTCTAATTTATGTTATGTATTGCAAAATCATGTTACTAATTTTGAAATGTTGTGTAGGCGTCAAATGGAGGTCTCTTCAAGGAAAATCAAGCCGGATCAAGGACGGTCTTCGCCAGGACGATCAAGCCAAGACATGGGCGACCTCTTCCAATCCAGCGTTCCAAGGCGAGGTACATCATCCTGCACATCAAGGACAAAAGGAGTTAGAACAAGAGTTAATCAAAGATAGCCTCTCAACGACATCAAATTAAATATCTAGCAAGCTTCAAGTGTCAGATGAGGTGGCGTCCTAGTCATCATTTCTCCAATCAGAGAAGTCCATCTCAGCATGTCCAGATTCAATGTACTTAACTCATGGAAGGTGGCACAAACTCCGATGTACCTACCCCGGCTATCCATTGGTCGATTTTTCTAGAAGGGACATGTGTCCAAGCAATACAATTTTATCATTGGTCAAGCATTAAATGTTATGTAATGGTTGTAACAAACCCTAATTAGGGTTTTCATTGTAAAATCTTGGCCATTGATCTTGAATTGATCTAAGCCATCAAATTGTATTGTGGGCACTATATAAGCCCAAACATTTCATTTGTAAAAGGAGAATTAGAGTGAAAGAGATTTTTAGATAGAATTAGAGAGATTTGTAAATAGTTGAAAGTAGTTAGAGAGTAGAATAGGAGGACAAGGCAAGAAATTGTTGCCATTGATTGTAAACAAACTCCATTTTCATTGAAGTAATGGTGAAATATGTCGTTTTTCTTGCAATTTGCATGGTTTCTTGTTGAGTCTTCAATCTTAGATGGTAGATAATTAGATGAATGGAGGAAATGTGATTGATTGATGGTGGAATTCGTACATCCATACTACTAGCAGTTTGTTGATTGCAGACTTGCCTTGCGTAGTCAACTGGAATCATTCAGCCTAAGCTCAATTTCAATTTGTTGCCTCTTCATTGATATGCATCAACTTGGATGGTATCTATGCCTGCGGTGATAACTTGAACATCATAAAGCTCCCCTTAGAAGATTGCACTAGTCTTGTGTAGATGTTCCATTGATGTCAAAACAAGACCTAGTTAGAGTTTCATCAAAAGGTCAAGTCATTGCTCCTACATTCTTAGTATTAGGATTAGATCCTCTCTTCGCCCTTATCCTTTTTCTATTTTTTTTAATCTAAGTTAGTAAGAGCCTGTGTCCAGCAAAGCAGATCGGAAGTTCAATGTAAGTCCCCTTGTGATTCCAGCAAATCACATCATACCACTGGAGCTTGTCCACACGTGGAGACCCCACTAAAAGAACCTTGGAGTCTACCTAACTGATCCTTTACGCGAATCTTCAGCAGTTAGAGACTATTTTCTCAAGAGAGGATAAGATGCCTTTAGGTATTTTATTCTGTGTATGATTGTGTACAAAATACACGTCAACAGAATTGGCGCTAGAAGGAGGGCTGAGCATTTGAAAGATCGATCTTGTCAAGTCACATTTGAAGAAATTTTCAAGACAGAATTGAATTAGGAGCGCTTGACAGTGAACACGAACTCTTGAATCCAAGGAAGATCAGTGGAAAGTTTTTTCTCAAACAAAGAAGGAAGGTGACTGCTGGATCGTTAGTTGGACTTACGCAAGAAGGAATCAAGCTGGAACTAGTTGAACGTTCAAGTTGAATCCGAGATATTCAAGATCTCTCTTATTCCAAAAAATCCAAAAAAAAGTGAAAAATAGAAAATCCAAAAAAAAGTGAAAAATTGAAAATCCAAAAAAAATCAAAAAATCAAAAATCAAAAAGGAAAAGAATTCTCAATGGAGCAACAACAGTTTCACGAGGAGCAACAAGTTGATTTTCCTGAACTTTGGTGGAGGTTAGATACACAACTTTATCCACGCAGATTGTCCGAGTTTGCAAGACAAGGGCAGTGTCGAGTTCATGAGACAGAGGAACATGATGAGATGCATTGCTTGAAGTACTTATCAAGGATGGAATCGGCAGCACAGGGAAAAATCTTCTTTTGGGATGTCCCAAGGCCAGAAACGGAAGAAGGCAACTTCAGTGTCCCAGAGACTAAAGATCCTCTTCTAAGCTTCATGTGGATGATCGAGAGTCAACTCGTTTTGGATGGTGAAATGCGTCTGGAAAACATATTGCTACCATTGTGGTGTAGAATTCACAACTCACCTCACTCGGAATTTACTTGCTTAGTATGTGAAATGGCTATCAATCAAGTCATAAACCAGTTTGGAATGCCAACTTTGTCCGAGGAAGAATGTATCATGAATGGATCTTGGGGTGCACATCTCGCAGCCGAATTTAGGAGAACCTATGAACAGGACATTGCTCCAACATCTGAATGTGAGAAGGATCAAGTGTACGTTGACAATACCAATGCACCTGATGATCAATGTATTACAATGGATAGCCTGCCATGCCTTGCACCTGAAAAGGAATACTATGAAACAAAAGTTGAAGAATCAGTTGAGAATATTCAAGCAATAATAAAGGAAGATCCAGGAGTTGAACAAGCAACTAAAGGAAAGGACGACTCATTCCTTGAAGAATTCTCACTTATGCTACAAAAGGAGATCCTTGAAATTGAATTGCAAGAGTTTTCGAATGGCCTCATTGAAGAAGACAATCAAGTTGAGATATTGAGTGAAGAGCTACAAATTATCATAAGTGAGCCCAGATATGAAGAACAATTCAAAGGGGCGCTTGAAGATTTCATCACTCTTATGCTATTTGAGGAAACATTGAAGGATCTTGTAGAGGAAACACAAATGGAATTACTGCCAAATTTTTTTCTAGATAAGCAAGTTACTGGGAGTGATATGATCCACCATCAGCTCCGACCTCCCGAGACTATACTTGAAGAAGAAAGGCCACTTGAGATTATCTTTGATCCACTAGAGGAGATGTTTGAAGATCAGTCCATCAAGGAGACTCTCATTTTTGAAGATATGCTAACAAAATTTCATGAAGATGCCTGGTTTATGCAAGATATCTCAGTAAAAACAAAGAATCTTGAGCTATTCGAGGGGGCGCTGAGCTTGTTTCAAGAGGAACTTCCTAATCAAGATCAACATGTTGTGGACGCCCGTGGAATGATTCATCATCAATGGCGACCTCCTGAAGCAGCTGGTGACCTCGCTTTCGACAATACAATTCCGTCTGAGCTTGAAACATGCCAGGTTGTCTCTTTCCTTAATCCTAGCTTTGAAAGTTATTATGATTTTGATTATGGGGATTTTGGGAAAACAACTTGCATCTGGATTGATCATGGTCCTAATGAATTACCTCAATTGATCATTTTGAGTGAAAATTTGCTTGAGTATGAGATGTGCATGGTGAGAGTTTGCCTTTCTGTGTTTAAGGATGAATTTGCCCGACTGAGAACCATCACGTTCACCATGCTCCTGTTGCACAACCTGAGAAATCATGTAAAGTTATGTATATATTTTGCTTCTTTGAGTCGTGTCGAGTCTAGGACTCTTGTATATAGGTTTAGAGTAGGTTTTCTTTTTTTAGGTTAGAGGTCTTTGAGCCTTGTTCTTAATTTGCCTTGAGTCATTTGACTCATGATCTAGTGTGGCTCAGGTAGTTTAGTTGTTTGCTTTTGGTGTGCGTTTTAGTTTAGTTTGCTTTGAGTCGGTTTGTCGGTCGGTTTGCTTTAGTTTAGGTGTCCTGAGTGGGAGTCTCCATCTTGTGAGAGGGGTGTTTGTGTTGTTGCCCGCACACTGGCAATATCTTGGATCTTATGTTAGACTCATTTCTTAGATATCTATTCATGAAGTGTTTGGAATCCGAGGTTGTTCCTCTCCAGCTTTATCATCTGATCAGGACCTGTATTTGACTTGGAAGGGAATCATTTTCTGTGTCTTGATGCCGACATCTGTTGATTACTATATCTTCACACATTAATAGACTCCGAGTCATTATGGTTTTCAGGCAAAGCTGTGATTGGTGAAAAATCTAAAATCTAGCTTCAGCGCCATCGCAATCCTCAAACCCTAGTAAGCTTCACTGCTTACGAGCCAAAAGGAATTGACGAAGAGAAAAGCAATATCAAAAGGAAAAAATGAGAAAAAAGAGAAAATGAAAAAGAAAAATTAGGAGAAAAATGAAATGAAATGAAATATCAAAATTGGCTAAAGGGAATATGCGAGTAACTCCATCGGGGCTATAGACGCCTGGCTGGCAATGGAGCAATGTTCGTGAGCTTGCGGCGATAACCTCGTCGGGACTATGGACGTCTGGCTGGCAGCGAGGCTCTATCCAGGATGCTTTTGAAGTTCAGATAAACTACGTAGCTAATCACAGGGGAACCTGAAAGTTATAGTTGTCTTGTCGAGAGGAATAAATACACTTGCACACACCTGGGTAATCAAAGACTAAGTGTCTAGATATGGTTAAGGATTCTCCTTCTACTTTGAGTACATTTTCTAATCTCTTGATGAGCTAGGTTGAATTTTCCAGAGGTTCTAGGTGTCGATTGAGTCTTTATCTCTGAAATGTTTTTCAACATTTATTCAAGGTGGCGCTAGATGTTGTGACGTTTTCACACATCGCCCCATTGCAAATGGGGACCCATGTTTTTTGCTCGTTTTGTTCGTTTTCGCTTTGCTTTTTTTTAGGGTTTTGTTAGTTTGTTAGTTGTCTGGATTTAGGGTCAAGCCTTAGGGTTTTAATTACCGTCTTTTCGGACCAGAATCCAGTCGCTTTTGAGAGCTTTTGAGTTTCCTTTTCTAGAATGCAAATTTTGAATGAAATGAATTCGCCAGAATGGTCTAATTTTCAATTGGAATGTTGACGCAGAGTCTAAATTCGTCTAAGTGTTGATGATGAAACATGAATTTTGTCCAATTGAGTAATTTTGACCAAATTTTGACTTTTTTGATTTTTGATCCTAGGCATTTCAAATGATTTGTTTTCGCCTTGTGAAGTGATAAAATGTGTAAAATCATGATATTTTGGCCTGTAGGAGCAAAATCGCTCCTGTCCCTCAGTGAAGGACGGGAGCTCGTTTTCAAATATCTCATCATTCTTGCAGAGTCCAGACAAATTTTACGTTTGAAGTGATGGAGAACGGCGAGATCTTTCCATTGAATATAAATTGAAGATTTTCATGAGCACAGAAATGCCTCCAGGGGGAAGATCGCTCCTGTCCCTCAGTGAAGGACCGGAGCTACAAATTCAATTTCGCCTTGTCCTTGCAAGATTTTGAAAGTTTAATGATTTGAGGACGTCCGAAGGAAGATACTTTGCCAAATGAATATAATTTGATATGCAAAAACGAAGGAGAATGACCTATATTGACCATATCGCTCCTGTCCCTCTCCAAGGGACCAGGGCGAGGTACCTTGTAGCTCTCGTCCCTCTCCCAGGGACCAGAGCGATTTCCTTCATTATGCAAAATCCAGACAAAGGTCAAGGCAAGTTTACGTTCAAAAACAAGGAAAAACATGAGATAAATGCGTTGAATATAAATTGAAGATTTTTGGGACGTCCATAACAGTGCTAATTGCCTAAATCGCTCCTGTCCCTCAGTGAAGGACCGGAGCTACAAATCCAATTTTGCTTTGTCCTTGCAAGATTTTAACGTCTTGACGATGTGAGAAGGTCCAAAGAGGTACATTTTATCAAATGAATATAACTTGAAGTGCTGTCGGGGAGATCAACAGGGTAGCAAGTCCGGCTTGAGTGAGGTCCTGATCCTGAAATTTGGCTAAGTCTGGAATGCCCTGATCCTGAATTTGACTAAGTCTGGAAACTGAAAAAACCTCCAAAAACTAGATTTTGCAATATAACTCCTGGAGGTCTGAAACCACTCTCAAACATCCTGAAAGTATATATGGAATATAACTTAAAGTATAAGAAAGAAGAAACATAGAAGGAAATGTCACTTATACTTAAATGTTATATTCCATTAAAATTGTCCTGATCGAGAGTGCGACAAGTCAAATTTCGCTCGTGTCCCTCACCAAGGGACCAGAGCGAAAATGCTTAGTTGAGCCATTCCTGACCTTGTTTGGACGAATCGAGACATCAAAGGCATGGTGAAGGACGAAATGAGCATGATAGAGCATCCAGACTTGATCAAAAACAATGAGATGATGAAGTTTTGCCTAGAGGGTCAAATTCGCTCCTGTCCCTCACTGAAGGACCAGAGCGAAATTCTTCATAAGGTACGATCTAGGCAAAGATCAAGCAAATTTTATGTTCGAAGGCAAGAAAGGAGGTCAATCGAACCCGTTGAAGACAAATTGAAGATTATCAAACGTCAACAAAGGACCAAAATGCTTAAGTTCGCTCCTGTCCCTCAGGAAGGGACCAGAGCGATTTTTGTTGTGGATGACTTTCTTGCACAGTTTGAACCGATCTCAAGGCATGGATGAATAGAAGAGCACATTACGAACCCGTTGAATATAAGTTTTGAAGGTGACAAAGTGAAATAAGGCCCATAGAGCTAAAATCGCTCCTGTCCCTCTCCAAGGGACCAGAGCGAAATTCTTATGAAGGCTTAAAATTTGAAAGTTTATCAAGCATCAAGTGATCACGAAGGATCAAGGAACTTTATTTTGCACGATGATGGTGATTGCAAGTTGGAGAACGCAAGCATGAACCCAAAGACTTGAAGTTCGCTCCTGTCCCTCAGGAAGGGACCAGAGCGATATTGATTATAGTTGCTAATTCCTTCAAAAATCACGTTAAGTCAAGGTTTTGCAAAGGGGTAAAAGGTACAAGGTGTCTTTTGAAGATGATATGCAAGAGTTTTGAACGTAAAAGTGTTATCAATTAAGTTAAAGGACTCATATCGCTCCTGTCCTTTGGACAAGGACCAAGGCGATTTTTACTAAAACACTCATGTTCCGACAAAATCAAGACAATGCAAGGATAGCTAAGGTCAAGGACGTCCTTTAAGAGGCAATGAACGAGGAACCAAGGATGAAAGATGACACGTTTTGGCTAGAGCTTCAGGATCGCTCCTGTCCCTCTTCAAGGGACCAGGGCGATATCACATCTAAGGGACATTTATTTGCAAGACAAGTCACTCAAGTTTGAAAATCCTAGCGAAAATGCCAATTCCAACGTGAGGTTAAAGGCTTTGAACGTCAAAAGTGCAAAAAATCAAGACCAAGTGATGGATCGCTCCTGTCCCTTAGTCAGGGACCAGGGCGATGAGGTACATATTTTCCATGTTTTTTAAAAATTTTGGCGCTCAAACGCATTTTTGAATTTATTTAAATGCTAGGAAAATCGATATTTAATTAATGGCATTTAAATTTAGCGCTTGGTATTAATTGATTATTTTTGCCTTGTAAGAAAATCGAATTTATTAATTAAAAATGAAGGCATTTAATAATTGATTATTAATTCATTAAAAAATTAAATGGAGCGCTTGGTATTTATTTGTTTTATGGAGGTCGGCCCTTGTTATTCATTTAAAAATCATTTAAATTGCTTTATTTTTACAAAGTCGGCCTAAATGGTGGTGAGAGGTGTGAGCGCTATAAAGGGAGGGGTAGTTTATTTCATTTTCACATCATCATTTATCATCTCTCATATGCGACTTGGAGAAGGCAAAGGAGGAACGAATTTCATTTCAAGCTAGAAGGCACTAGTAACTATCCAAAGGAGAGGCGAACTTGAAGTTTCTATTTGAGCGAAGTTGCCTAGGACGTCAAAGACATATCAAAGATGGCGAAATTGCTAACTTGAAGAAAAGATCACGTCCAAGGCTTGAAGGGTGGCGAAGTTGATAAGAGGAACGTTCTTTTGAAGATCACATCAAGACTATCGAATTTCAAATTTTGCCTAGGCGAATTCCTTTATTTTGCATTTTAGAGTTAAGCTCTCAAGTAAGGTATGGCAAGATCTCTTGTTTTAATTTCAAATTTTGATCGTCATTGCCTTAATTTTGAATTTTGAAATTTTGTTTTGCCTTAGCTCAGTTGTTTTTAGGAAATGATTAATAAAGGACTTATCATTAAGTTTCCTAAAATTTGCTCTCTAATTTATGTTATGTATTGCAAAATCATGTTACTAATTTTGAAATGTTGTGTAGGCGTCAAATGGAGGTCTCTTCAAGGAAAATCAAGCCGGATCAAGGACGGTCTTCGCCAGGACGATCAAGCCAAGACATGGGCGACCTCTTCCAATCCAGCGTTCCAAGGCGAGGTACATCATCCTGCACATCAAGGACAAAAGGAGTTAGAACAAGAGTTAATCAAAGATAGCCTCTCAACGACATCAAATTAAATATCTAGCAAGCTTCAAGTGTCAGATGAGGTGGCGTCCTAGTCATCATTTCTCCAATCAGAGAAGTCCATCTCAGCATGTCCAGATTCAATGTACTTAACTCATGGAAGGTGGCACAAACTCCGATGTACCTACCCCGGCTATCCATTGGTCGATTTTTCTAGAAGGGACATGTGTCCAAGCAATACAATTTTATCATTGGTCAAGCATTAAATGTTATGTAATGGTTGTAACAAACCCTAATTAGGGTTTTCATTGTAAAATCTTGGCCATTGATCTTGAATTGATCTAAGCCATCAAATTGTATTGTGGGCACTATATAAGCCCAAACATTTCATTTGTAAAAGGAGAATTAGAGTGAAAGAGATTTTTAGATAGAATTAGAGAGATTTGTAAATAGTTGAAAGTAGTTAGAGAGTAGAATAGGAGGACAAGGCAAGAAATTGTTGCCATTGATTGTAAACAAACTCCATTTTCATTGAAGTAATGGTGAAATATGTCGTTTTTCTTGCAATTTGCATGGTTTCTTGTTGAGTCTTCAATCTTAGATGGTAGATAATTAGATGAATGGAGGAAATGTGATTGATTGATGGTGGAATTCGTACATCCATACTACTAGCAGTTTGTTGATTGCAGACTTGCCTTGCGTAGTCAACTGGAATCATTCAGCCTAAGCTCAATTTCAATTTGTTGCCTCTTCATTGATATGCATCAACTTGGATGGTATCTATGCCTGCGGTGATAACTTGAACATCATAAAGCTCCCCTTAGAAGATTGCACTAGTCTTGTGTAGATGTTCCATTGATGTCAAAACAAGACCTAGTTAGAGTTTCATCAAAAGGTCAAGTCATTGCTCCTACATTCTTAGTATTAGGATTAGATCCTCTCTTCGCCCTTATCCTTTTTCTATTTTTTTTAATCTAAGTTAGTAAGAGCCTGTGTCCAGCAAAGCAGATCGGAAGTTCAATGTAAGTCCCCTTGTGATTCCAGCAAATCACATCATACCACTGGAGCTTGTCCACACGTGGAGACCCCACTAAAAGAACCTTGGAGTCTACCTAACTGATCCTTTACGCGAATCTTCAGCAGTTAGAGACTATTTTCTCAAGAGAGGATAAGATGCCTTTAGGTATTTTATTCTGTGTATGATTGTGTACAAAATACACGTCAACACAACCATGTGAATTCTACAACAAGTGTGCCTTCTATTTCTAAATTTTTCCACAGAGAAAGACAATTTACTCCTTTGAATGAATCTTTACATAGTATTGTGTCTCAGTTGTTGCATAGAAATGTTATCAAACTTCCTCCTATAAACAAATCGATCCTTCCAAACTTGCATCTCCTTATTTTGATAACAATTCTTTTTGCCAATTTCATCGTCAGTCTGGTCATGATACTGAGAAATGTTTTGCATTGAAAAATAAGGTTCAGGACTTGATTGATAATAATACTATATCTGTGGCAGGTGTGAATGATAAAGGGAATAAATCAGTTTCTCCTCCTAATCAAAATCTTAAGATTTTCATTGATACCTTGTTGTCTCATACCTCTAACGTTATTGAGATTGTGCCTAATTCTCACACTTCTGAAGAATTCACCTCTATGGCTCCAAACTTGGTTAATATGGTAGAAACATAAGATACACCTAAGGATCCTTATATTACATTTGACCCTAGCAAGGCCATTAGAGCACCCGATGGCCCTTTATACATAGTTGCGAAGGTTAAGGATATCCCTTGTCGTGGTGCCCTAATTGATCCCTCTTGGATGGTTAATATCATAAATGAAGAGTATCTTTTCACACTACGATTGCATAAGCCAATCTATGATGCTTCTAATGTGGCTGTGAAGTTATTTGATGCCTTCTCTTGTCCTACCATTAACTCTATCACCCTTCTTGTTGAAGTTCATACTAAATCCATAGATGTTGACTTTGTTATCATACCTTCTTCTGAGCAATTCCGTGTGAAGTTGGGATATCCTTGGCTATCTTCCATGAAGGCTATTGCTTCTCCAATCCACAAGTGTCTTAAATTTCCTCACAATGGAGAAATCATAACCGTGAACCATAGTTTATTTCGTCCATCCAAAAGAAGCCTTGGTGTTCCTATTGATCTCTTTTGGCCGAAACAATTTCAATCCCTTCCATCAAGAAGCGATGCTCTTTTTTAGTCTTATCAAAAATGGAAGAGCTATATGATTTTAACCTTAAGTCAACCTAGATCGCCAACACTTGACATTCCTATTATTCTTCAAGATGAGGTTCTTCCCCTCTCGGATAGAACTAATCTCCCTCCTAAGGAAAGCTGTCCACCTACTCCTATGGATGTGACTTTACCTTCTCTTAAGGAGAACAACAATATTCTTCCTAAGGTTAGACCTATACCTCCTCCTCATGATGGACCTGGTCTGCTTCCTAAACCTATTATTCCTCCTTTCTATGGCGCAGTTCCACCTCCTCCCTTTTATCAAGAGAAGAGGCCTACTTCTCCTATTATTCAACCAAAAAGACCTCAACCTAAACCTTCCACTACCAAGGAGAGTAACATTCCTACTTTTTCAAATATTCCTTCTCCTTCTCAACCTTCCACTAAGACTCAACAAAATTGTTGTGCGAGAGAACCCCGATGAAGACATCGTGTTTGAGCTCGTGAAGCTATCCCTCAAAATACTCAATCTCCTCAGACTCCAACAGTTGTCATGATTCCCTTTTGTCCTAAGCAAGATGTTCAGCCAACATCTCCAAATCATAAGTTGCATAAAACATGTGATGGTTTTACTTCTATTCGCGTTCTTGCTCCTCTTTCTCTAAAATTTGATGAAGAAATGGGTAAAAATGTTATTCATAATGGTAATACAACTCCTAATGCTTCTACCAGTGAGTATGAGTATGTTGATGTGGATAAACATTTATCAGATGAGTGTTCACAAACCCTAATCCTAGCTCCTAGAATCAAACAAAGTGACTTACAACATGAGCATAGTCCTTGTTTGGATCTTGTGATAGCTCCGTCTGCTGTGCTTGATATCGCTCCTCTAGCATGTTGCTCGCCTTCCCAAAATAGTGATCAACAAGATCGGGAGGCAGATGTCGCACTCGATTAGCAATATTAGCACTGCAGATCTTTCTCCCTGTCCTTTCTTTCTCTTTTGTGACCATTCTTCTGTGTATCTCTGTTCTTCTATTTCCCTTCATGTCTATTTGGGGACGATGCAAAGCATTGAGATCTTCTCTTGGTCTCTTTCACGTTGACTCAAAAGACATCATCTCTTCCCTTTCTTCTAAGGTATTCTCCTTCTTTGGGGAATGAAGATTATTATATGAATATACATACATGATATACATGAGTTATCATACATCATACTGACCCCGAGGAAAGCGACACTCCCTCGTGTTTTGTGTTCATTATCATTGAGTTTATACCTTGATTGGCGGCTAAATCTGTGCGATAATGTGCTCCCTCCTCCTCTTTCTTTTGGGTGTATCCTACCTTAAAGAAATCGCTCTCAATAAGGGGCGTGCGATCACTTTAACGTGGGGGCATACACTTCGCTCATACTTTCCTTTTGGTGATACTTTGAATTACTTAGTGAACTTTGTTTTGCTTTGTAATCTTTAGTATCCTTCCTTTCATGACTCATAGTGAAGGGAACTTTGCTACTTGCAGCCATGGTTCTCCCCTTCTCGATCTTCCCTTTTAATTTGTCAATCGAAGTCGTAAGATCCTAGGTCCACTGGGGGCTTGGCGCATCTTGCCTCCTTGATGTGGTAAACGTCTTTCAATCTTGTTTCCTTGTACTTTATCGATAGTATTGGCGTACGCTTATACTCTTGCTAAATTGGAGGCTAAATGTAGTGTCATAAAATTGCGACCCTAGCAATTTTTGATTGCATTAGGGTCCTCACGTATGCGAACTTGAATCCTCTAGCTTGATCGGAGACCAGAGATCGCTCGGCTTGCGGAAACAACTTCTTCCTTGGCCTTTGCATCACCCCGTCCGCACTCTGCCCTAGAGAAAGGGGTAGGACAGGGGTGTGGTACCACTGTCTCCCCTTGGATAGGGGCATGGCACCCGTGTCCTCCCAGGATAGGGGCGTGGCACCTCAGCCCTGCCCTATTTTGGGGTAGGACCCTTCCTAGGGTTGCATTGTTGGTTGTGCCTCGGGCGGGAAACTCCCCTGATGTCGGCCCGTGAGGAAATTCAAATCCACTATCATGTATTTAAGGAGAATTTGTCCTCTCATTTGCATAAGGTTGGATGAGAGGGAAATTCACAAGTGATCAAGCATTCAAGCATTCTTTTCCAACATTGAGCATTCTCAAGTTTCCCTTCAAGACTAGGTGTTGCATTCAAGTCAAGGATTCAACTGTTGAAGAGGAGACTGATTTCAACATTCAATTGCACACAAGCATTTCTATCAACATTTCTACTACAACCTCCCTTGAGGTGATTTACAATTCAGTCTTTCATTTACATCTACTTGCAAGTAATTTCTTTCATTACTTGGTTAATTCCAAAACTGGGGTTTGACCTAAAGGCAAACCCCCAATCCCAACCCATTTTCCTCTCTTTTCTGAGTGTAGGTTGCAGGTGCACAACTGTACTTTCAAATTCGGGCTTCATTTGTAGAGGCGGAAAAACCCTTTTCGTTTTGCGGATTTTTCGGAAGATCGTGTACATTCCCGCCATGGCCCGGGCAACTTTTCCTCAAATTCGCAGGGTGATTTCGTCTCAACATTTTATTTCCAGATGTAGGTGCACAACTTCATCCCATATTCCGATCTTAAGTTATAATCGATTCTTTGTCACTTTTGCACTACATAATTCAATCAACTTCCTTTCCAAATCAAACAAGGAAGAGGGGATCAACTTAGCATTCACAATTCATTCACAATTCAATCTACCATCTTTGTGTGGAGAGACCGAATCTAGTGAATTATCATCTCCTTCTTCCTAATGTAATGATGAAAAGTGCTTGAAGGATAATCAATAGTGAAACTCTCATCTCTCTTTGAGGGAAAGGGTAGTTTTCCTCTTGATCTATCATTCACCATTTTCCCACCATTACAAACAATAGTGACAATCTCTTGTGTTTAGAAGAGAGACATATTGTGCAACTTTTATTCCTAAATAGGAAAAGCAAACAAACCATTTTTTTTGTTTTTATCTTTTCTAGGAGGCTAAATTAAGGATTGAAATGATTTCCTTGAATATTCAACCCAAGGAAAAGGATTGGTTTATTTGGATATGTAGGATGAAGTTAGAGCCATTGATGGTGTGTTTTATTCAACTCTTTTTGCTTTGTTGAACATGGAGTTGTTTTCTTTAGCACCTAGCTTATAAAGCATTATATGATTGAGTTGTATTTCATTATTGAAGGACATGGTGATTACTATAGAGTTGTTATATTGTCTATGTTTCTCTAGAGAAGAGAAAGATGTAGTCTCCATATTAAGACTATGAGCCTGTAAGTGTATTGTACATAACTTATTTGTTGTAGATTAATACATTGGTTTGATGCTTTGGAGTGTGGGTTTTTTTACCTAAAAAGGTTTTCCCCATGTATATATATTGGTGTTTCTTCTCCTTTGTCTAATTCTTCTTTCTTTCATGTTCTTAAAGTATTAATTTACACATCGTTATGCTACTAAAATTTACATAGATTTGTGAGTTGAATTTTTATTTTCTCAAAGGATTAATGCAATGAGAAATTAATTATTTGTTTCCACTTTAAAGGCATGGTAGTATGTTCTTGTATCATGATAATAAAAATCTAATTAACAAAAACAAACGATAATGAAGGTTCATACTAATTCTTGGAGGTCTTTCTCGGATGTCATTTTCCTTTCAAATCACTACCATTTTGACAAAATCCTTCTTCAATCCATTTACAAATGCATTTTCTAAATAACCTCCTTATCATATTCCTGTCATGAAGCATTCATGGAAAACATGGGCAATTTAATCACAAAACTATGAAACTATAATGATGAAAAATTGTCTTTGAAATGATTATTTTACTTTTAGTTTACACTATGATGATTCCATATTTTTCTTGGGTTCAAAATACCAATGCCAAATTACCAAAACAACTTTTCAATCATTATACTACAATATATTAATTATAAGTAACTTGCAGGATAAAAATATAATGACATTAAATTGTAAAGGTTGATAATATAAATTTTGAGTAATAAGAGACCATTTATAAGTTATGGTAGTTATAAGAGATTGATACTTAACAAATTGTATATATAATTATTATAATGGTGAAAATAGTGAAGGAACACAGTAGGTCACTAAGAGGGGGGTGAATAAGTGAATCTTAAAAAACTTTTAATCTAAGTGTGCAGATACTAAGGATTCAAATCAAATAAGAACACACACACACAAATCAAATCACAAGACACAAGATTTATGAGGAAAACCCAATGTGAGAAAAACCTCGGTGAGAATAGCTATTGGAGTCTACTGCTCCAATCCAACCTCACAATAAAATCAACAATTATAATATGTTTAGGGCACCAACCCAAGGAGCACCAACCCCTAATAATTTTCTGCACCAACTCCCTAACAATTTAGAGCACCTACTCAAGGAACACCTACCCCTTCTCTGAGCACCCATTCAGAGAAATACAATAATATCAATTTTTTTACAATACAACAAAAAACCCTATTACAAATGTGTTTTGTAACACTTACAAATTCTGCCTTTCTGAAAATAGTTCTCTATACCTTCTGATCTTCTCCCTCTGATTTGTTTTCTCCCTTCACCTTGCATGACTAACCCGTTGTGTTATCTGTCTTGACTCTCCACTATCTGGTCTTTGATCTTTGTTGCTCACTTATGATCTTTTCTTGTTTTTCTTTGTCTCAGTCTCTGCTTCTAGAATCTCTCCTTTCTCTACTCTTTTTCATCTCTCACACTCTTCTACTGTCAAATCTCACAAATCTTGGTAATCTAATTTTTTTCTTTGCACACAACCTCCATTTTGAATATTATATCTTTAGTTACCGCTCTTCTTAGCATTAACTTCTCTTCCAGTTTGCTGCTCTGACTAAAAGATCTTCTTTGACATGCATTGCCTTCTTCAGTTACAAAGATCTTGTCAAAAAAGATTTGGTAATCTGCATCTAACCAAAGAGATTTGGTATCCTTCCTCAAGCCACACAAACAACCTACAACATGGTCGCCATTAATGCCTTCTCCATTCTCTTTCAACTTTCCTCGAAAAGATTGACAACTATCTCCATCATCACCAACTTCTGTGTATTTGATTTCCTCTTTGACCATTAGGAAGCCACATGTCATCACATTTGACATCCAAATCACTTAGTCAAACTTGGTCAACCTCGACTTGGATCATCTTCCCTATTGACATGTGAATGTACTGTCAAAATCTTTTCATTAGACGTCCAAATCGCTAAGTCAGCTTAAGTTAACTATTTGTGTGAGCAGTTTATCTATCAGGCTACATATGTGGCATCAAAAACTTCTTTCAAGGTCATATGGTCAATTGCAGTCAACCTGCCACATGGACCTTTGTGTCTGTTGGGCTACCAAGGTGTCAACTGAATTACCTCTAACCATCACAATGATCTTAAATCCTTTCATGTTCTCTACATCCTATGTATGCATGTGGGATGGTGGGAGTCACTCTCTTCTTTCCCCTCATTGCCCCACATTGTCATTCACACACCCATTTTACCCATCCGGGTTGGCGAGGTACTTCATCTTTTGCTTCATCTCATTACCCCACCTGAACATTTTTCTTTGGTCATCCTTGTTGCAGGATGGCGGGATGCATCAAACATATTTCTTCTTGATGCCCCGCAAGATCAATTTTCATACGCCTTCATTGTTGTGGGTTGGCGGGGAGTACCTCTTTCCTTTGTTCTTCGTTTCCCTACATAGTTATCTCCCTTAAGTTTCCCTAGCATGGGATAGCAGGGGAACCAAATAGCTTCATTGGTATGTTTCCCCGCAAGACCATTTCTCTACGATCTGACATGTTGCGGGATAGCGAGGTGCCTCGATCCTCTTTAGTATTCTTACCCCACACGACCATCACTTCTTCCTTTTTCAACGCTGTGGGGTAGTGGGAGATGTCATTTACTTCTCATTTTTGTTACCCCGTAGGGTCATATTTCTTTGACCATTCCTACCATGAGACATCGGGGCAACATAACCTATTGTGCTATGTTCATCCCCCGTCACACAACTGACATGACTAGCCCGTTGTGTTATTGACATCTTTTGTCACATAACCATTGTGTTATGTGCATCTCCAACCTATTAGTTATGTGCAAAATGTGTGTTATGCACATCACCTTTCTCCTATCATAGTAGCCTCTGGTCAATGTAAAGAGTTGACCATGAAATAGCGATAGTGATAACACGATGTGTTATGCGCAAATCAATGCAGAAAAGTGCGACTAACACAACATGTTAGTCAAACTACAACCATACTTTTTATTCAGACCAGCTCACCCAATGCATTTCCAACTCAATTTCCTGGGTCTTCCTTGTCCATTTTCACGTCCCAATGACACACTTCATGCTTTCCTCTTGTATCTCCTTGTGTGACTAACACAATGTGTTATACAATTCTGCAACAACACTTGCTTTAGGTGTTGCTCTCTGTGATACATATCATCTCTACATATTTGTCCTTCGACTATTGATATCAATGACAATCTAATGCCAACAAATAGTATATTTATTTTTTAGGTTTTAGGTTTATGGTAGTTAGGTGATCTGGGATGTATTAATTAGTATATAAGATAGGGTATTTTGTATGGAAGTTGGAAAATAACATTATTTAATCTCAATCTCATCATCACTATCTCTAGGAATTAATTATAATCCCCACATCTATCATTTCTTCCTTTGATCAAGTTGGCAAGTGCAGTTCATTGATCCAAATAATTTTTGCACTTGTAGATCTAAACCCTAACTTTTAAATTCATTTTTAAAAATTAGGCCCCATTCCTTCCATGTGAACTAGCCACTATGGGTTGACTATGTCAGGAAAGATTCAAATTGCACATGTTACATGTCTTAAGAAATGACCCTAATTCAAATAAATCATATATAGGAACTAATAAGGAAAACAAAAAGAGCATCAAAGAATATAAAAAATCTTGCAAAATTGTTATTACTATAAAAGTACATCATTATCCTAAGAGTTTACTAAATGTTTATTGGTTGTCCTTGATCTTGATTCATTATCATTAAATTGACCCATCTAGGGGTTTGACTAAGTGATATAGGAGTATCTTTAGCGTCAAACAATCTTACAATACCCAATAATATTTTTTTGTTTTTCTTTTGCATGCTATATTTTCTATTGTTGGTATAAAATGGATATTTCCTATCCATTTTCTCCGATTGTAGTGTGAGCAAGGCACATTATTTAAGTAATTCCTAGTTAGAAATTTTTCACACATGTTCACATGTTAAGTTCACTTAGTGAGTTAGGAATATTTCCAGAAGTCTCTTGTAGACATGTGATATTGTCCCCATCCCCTAGTTGTCACATGAAATAGGATTAAGACACTTTTCATCATCCTAGTTAATCATATCTCTCAACCTTGTCTATATAAACAAGGTCTCATATGCGCATTTCATTGTATTGCATAGATTGCATATGCACATCATTGATCATATTGATCTAATACATTTTGCATGGACATAATTGCAAATTTATGCTCTTTCTTTTTTATCTTGTACAAGGTTATTTTGGTTTTCCAGGCACTAATCTTGGGAGCTTGCCTTGAGTGACTCTAACAGTTACTAATTTAAGTGTTTTCATTCTTATCAAAGCTTTGTTTTTTAACTATGTGTTCATAGTTATAGGCACTTTTGTAGTTTGTGATATAGCATATTAATTGTAGTTTCATCGAATTATAATCATAGCATTGTATTGAGACGTTAAACATGTCCAAATGTAATTCTTGTATTTTGTTTCCTTACTGTAAGTTTTGTTCTATTCTTTTTCCGAAGAGATTCTATTTTAGATTATACACCAAGAGAAGGTTAGGTTGAAGATCTCTAAATGGGATATGATGTTGGTTTTCTACTTGCCAACTATAATTTAGAGTTCTTTGTGAAATTCCCAAACTTGTCGTAGAGGGAACTATTTATGAAAGATGATACCAAGGATTGTTATTGCCTTAACACCCATGCAAGTCATGTTGAAGTTTTTTGTGGAGAATGTATCTCAATATGTGAATGGTTTATGTATTGCAATCCAAGGATAAGATATATTTGTTATTGATTCTTTCCATTGAGGATGCTTATCAATGTGCACGAAAGGTGGAAGAGAACTTGTCTTGCAAGTAGCAAATAGTGCAAGGTATTGGCACCTCACTTTTGAGTGTTAATTTTTTCCTTGTTCTTCTCCATTCGTTGTGTTTTGACTCTTCCCATCATTTGTTAATAAATGATATAAGAAAATCCACATGGGTTTATCATGTTTAGGATGGGCCTTTTGTCAGTTGTGTTCTTTCTCTCTATAGGCCTAGGTACCAATAAAAACCTCCCCCCAAAAAAGTCTCAATATGAGAGCTACAAAATTTCCCACATAGTAGAAATGGGTATCTCCTTATCAATTTTAAAGGAAATTGGTTTAAAATTAAAGAATTTATGTCAAGTCAAAGCTTTCAACTCTTTCTGCAATATATCATAGGTTTCAATAGTTCTAGAAACCTAAAGAGCCTCCTATATATCTCATTCTCAGTGAAAATTTTGATAAAGGAATAAAAAATAAGTTAAGAAAAAATGCAACGAAGGCATCAAAACTTTATGAAGGTTCTTGAACCTTTGTCTCTCCTTGACAAGGTTCTTCGAACTACCCTTGGTATATCATATTCAAAGAAGTATCTACATCAAAAGTTGAAATAAGACACAAGTGTTACAAAACTGATAATGTAATGATGAAGAAAATGAAAATAACTATGAAATGGCCTTGAATCAAGATGGTTTAAGCAATCGAGCTACAAGTCATATATACATTAGAAAGTGGTGATTCTCCAATGCTTCATAAAGATAAGGATCTTTTTTATAAATTCCCTTCACCTCATGGAGTGTTTCTAAGTTTATTTCATCTCACAAGTTCAAGTTTGTCGGCAATTCAATTCATGGTTGTAAGAGGGATTCTTGTTTAGCTCTCTATAATGAAAAGTATTTTCTCCTTAGATTTTAGTAGACATTTAAGTGTTTTTGTACAATAAGACCATAATGCTTCTTTACTCTATTTACATTTGCATTGATTGTTACTAAAAAAAATGTTCAATTTTGTTAAGGAAAAGTGTAGGTAGTATGTTCATAGAATTTGGACTTTTTATCTCGAACTACTTATTCTATAGATGGTTTTTTGTATTGATCATATTTGTATAAATGAAAGATATAACATCATTGTCTAATCCTTCTATCTCCAATGCAATTGATGGGCTAGTTAAGGTAGCTATCTTAGCAAGAATAGAAGGTCTTTAGAGTACCTCTGTGTGCCTCTAAATTCTAAGGTAATTATACGCGAAACAAATTCTAATCCAAACTAACTAATAAACAAACAAGTTGCCTAATTAGGGAGGCAAATAATGAAATAAGAATGCTTAGAATAGGCATAGGAGAGATTCTAGGGTACTCCAAAACTAACATAAATAAAGATAATATATATCAACAATACAAAGCCATTAATACAATTCTTAAAATTATGTAGAATATAATATAATACAAGCAACTAGAATGGTGAAGGAAATCCAAAAGGAATGAAAATTGGGAGACAAAGAATGTTTGTGAGAAATAAGAAAATGCAAGAATCAATATGCAATAACAAAATAAGGTAGGAGTGAGTCATGCAATTGTCAATAAATTTAAGAGCACTATGGTATGAGCTTACATTCAGAGGTCTTAAATTAATCAAGTTTCATGGTATGAGCTTACATTCAGAGGTCTTAAATTAATCAAGTTTCAATTCACATGTTTATTGGAAATTGTGGATTCTTCAATACTTATATCTTTTTGGACGCGTCTATTCTGGCTCCAAAACAATAGTACGGATTGACTAACATGCGTGTTAGTTGCACGTTTTACACCGTTGATTTCACAATTAATGGTTGCGATTGACTACCCTGTTGCTAACACGTTGTACGAAAGGTCCGTTTTGGAACCAGAATAGACACAGCCTACCTTTTTAACCTCAAGAATGTTGTTAGGTTCAATTTTCATCTTCTAGTGTTTGGCCAATTCAATTTCTCGTTGTAAGAGATAACCTTATTTAGCTCTATACAAAAAGAATTCTCTCTTTGTGTCTCATTAGATCTTAGTACTAGTATATTGAAATCATAATTCATATAATTTTTTCCTTTTTATTTTTATTGAACTTGTCCTCTTCCATCACTTAACCTGAGGTGTGTATTTTTACTAAACATTTTTTCAGACAACAGATACATCGTCCAATCTTTCATCTTCCAGTGCTGAAATTGAGATGCATCCTTCTGTTGAAATATATGCTGGTAGAAAACTATATATAAAAACCTGTTATTCTAAATTCTAGTAAATATTGCAATTATTAGCATTATCTTATTAACTTGTAACATGGAATCTGTATCCTTAAGAAAAACTGCGACAGTTGGGGTTTATTACCATCTCTTTTTCTGTTCATTTTCCAGTCACAAATAAAAATAATCTGTCACTCCAAATTATCACGTTAACATTGCCCAAGCGAACGGATGTTTGAAGTTGTTTAGGGCCCACCCGGGTTCGAACCAGGGACCGCCTGATCTGCAGTCGGATGCTCTACCACTGAGCTATAGGCCCATGTTAGCATAAATTTCAAAGATATAGATTTCAAGAATAATTACTTGATTATTTTACCCCACAATCTCTATATATATCTAAAAATTAAAAAAAAATAGAAAGTAATTTTAAATAAATAAAATACTTTTCGAATAAATTTTTTATTAAATATATAAAAATATTTTTTCAAATAAAATAAATGATGTAAATAAATTAGAATAAGTTTTATGAAAAAAAATTCAGATTGATATTCTTGATATTTTTAAATAAATGTATTGAATAAATCTATATTAATTTATAAGTATAATTAGTACAATACAAATCTTAAATTTGAATTGTAAAGATCGATAATGAAAATGTTAAGGTGATTATGAAGTTATATGATGCAGATTAGACCTATGTCCTCTACATGCTAGCCTCCAAAAGTGACACAACTCAGTTTCTGAATAAAATCCTCAAATGCACTATTTCTCTCATGCCTCACTGTCTAGACAATAGAAGATCAAGTTGCAGCCAATTTTGATCTCATTCTTATCAATCTAATCAATATTGTCAAACCCGCGCATGCCATCAACTATCCACTCTTCTATCTTTCAAATAACTTTCTTCTTCTTTCGAGAGATCATTCATGCCTTTAGTGCATGAATGATCTCCCGAGGGGGCATTATCATATCGAATCTCCATACCAATTTCATATCAGTTTCATATCGACACCAGCTTCATATCAACTTTTCATATCAAATCAATTCTTCATATCTGGGGCATCATATCGAATCTCGACATCAATTTCATATCAGTCTCATATCGACACCAGCTTCATATCGACTTTTCATATCGAATCAATTCTTCATATCTGGGGCATCATATCGAATATCGACATCAATTTCATATTAGTCTCATATCGACATCAGTCTCATATCAACTTTTCATATTGAATCAATTCTTCATATCTGGGGCATCATATCGACAATTTTGATGACAACATTATCATATTGAATCTCCATATTAGTCTCATATCAACTTCATATCGATAGAATCACATCAGCGTATCATATCGAAATCAATTTTTCCTATCTAGGGCATCCTATCGACAATTTTGGCGACAACATCATATCGAGTTTTTCTTTGAATCAACATGTGGTCACATGTTAATTCAAAGAGGGGCAAAATGTAGACACCTAAAAGTTGAACAACAAATTAAGTGAATTTTATTCATTTAATTATCCCTATTTCTTCCAATTAATTAAATTAAGATTTAATTAATATCCCTATTCTTCTAAATTAGCATATTAATCAAATTAAAAAATTTGATTAATATTTCCCTTCTTCTATCCTAGCCATTTAATTAAATTTACATTTAATTAAAATCTCCCTCATAGCCATTTAATTAAATTTACATTTAATTAAAATTCTCCCTCTATCCATTTTAATTAAATCTACATTTAATTAAAACCCCTTTTGCATTTAAATAAATCTAAATTTGTTTAAAAATCCCCCCACTTGCAAAATCCTACAAATGCAAGTTGCATCCCCTATTTGGCTAAAATAAATCTTTTATTTACCAAAATTGTCTATTTTCCCTCACCCACTTGCATTTTCCTACATTTCTCACTTGCCTCCTAATCATTCTCCTAGAACCCATCTAATCTTAATCAATTAGCCTTAATCTCTCTAATCATGTCATTTCCCTAAGTTTGAGGAGGTCACTTCTCAAATTTGGAAGAAAGTCTTCTAAATACATTAAAGACTTTATTTTTTCAACAAGATAACTTGTTGAGTTCCCCCAAATTTGGAAGGACTCTTACAAATTTGTCCCCAAAGTCTTCCAAACCATTAATGGTTAATTCAACCTCCCTTCATGGTTAGAGACTTTCTCTCTAACTTAACCCTTATCTAACTCAAGGGTCTCATCAAACACTCATGGCTTTGACCCTAGTTATCCTATTAACCCTTGCACAAGAGTTTACCCCTTGGGTTAAAGCTTTATCCAAAGAATGACCCTAACCTAACCATAACCCAACCTCTAAGGTAACCTTCATGTCTTCTCAGGCATTTAATGCCTCTTGCATATCCTCTCAAGCCCTCTCAAGGTGACATTTGTCAGCTAGAGATTGGATTGAATCCATCACATGGATTGATAACTTTCAATCCTAGCCCTTGTTGAGATTACTCAATCTCGAATAACCATCCATTTCTTTATTTTCCCTATAAATAGAGCCCATTCCTTCTTCAAAATCATCCATCTTCATCTGCCTCCAATCTATAGCTAAATTGTTTTGTGTAGGTTACTAAGGAGCTCCATTGTCTTCTCTTAGCATTTTTAGATAATCTTAGTGGCATTATATCATAGATTTCATCATGTTTTAGTATATCATGCTAGTTTCTTTTCCATGCTAGATCAATCTCATCTTCATAACATTCTCATGCTAGCTTAATATCACACTAATCTTCTCATTTTGGTAACATATCTAGTTTCATATCCATTTATCATATCACTAAGATCTTAGTTGCATTCCATTTAGATCTTAGAATCATACATATCTCTTGTTCTTTAGGTAGTCATCCTAGAGATCAAGTGCTCTTCCAAGCTGAGAGCCACCTTGATTTGAAGGATCCTTGGAGATAGAGAACAATGAGACACTTTTAGAGTTTTTGGTTGATTAATATGTTTTGCTCATTTGAATCCTCTAACATAATGTTTCATTGGTGTGTTTGTGTCTCTTTTGCAGGTACCACAATCTGAGCATACAATATCTATATTGATCGATTGTGCTCATTAAAATATATGATCTAAATAAACCCTTTTTTTCTTTCTTTCAAGGATAATCTCAATAATTTTGTTATGGACATTCATAGGTAGTGTGTCCATAGAATTTCAACTTTTCCTCTTCAATAACTTATTCTACATAAGTTTTTTACACTACTCATTTTTTAACAAATAAAAGGTAACATCAATGTTTAATTGTAATGGATGGGTTGAAAAAAGTATCTAACTTAGAAATAGGTTGTATCGAGGTGTCTCACATAATCAAATTTCAACACATTTGTATATTGGAAATTAATGATTCGTCAATGCTTCATACCTCCATTACCTTAAGAGTGTGTTTAGGTTCATTTATCTTCGTAGACTTAAGTTTGTGGGCTATTCAAATTCTAGATGTAAGAGACATACTTATTAAGCTTGCTACTTCACAAAGACAATTTTCTCTTTGATTCTTATTAGGCGTTGAGGTACTAGTATGTACTAAGACCATTTTTGTTTTATTAGTTACATTATAAAAGTGAAATTTGAATTGCAAATATATATGCTTGCAATAGAATTTATGGGCTTCGTTTGATTATGTTGGGTTTAAGGTGCTTCAACCTTTGAGTCCTAATATTGATAATTAATTATTTTGGTGCATATTTATTTATCCTAAGTTGATTATCTCCTAAGTTTGCCATTCACTTTGTGGGTTGTCTTAGAGAGGTGGCATCCTACAGGGTAGATGAAGTCAATAACATGTTTCCTATTATGTAGGAAAGAAGATATGGTGTAATCCCAATCTTTTTGGAAATGGGTGCCCACTTTGGAGTTCCTATTTTAAGGGGATTGAAGTCAGATTTCATGTTAAAGATAAAACAATATTTACAATCTCCTATGTTTAGAAGAGAGACATGTTGTGAAATTTTTATTCTGAATAAGAAAAGAAAACAAACCATTTTTTTGTTTTTATCTTTTCTTGGAGGCTAAGTTAAGGATTTAAATGCTTTCCTTGACTATTGACACCCAAGGAAAAGGATTGGTTTGTTAGAAGATGTAGGATGAAGCTAGAGCCATTGATGGTGTGCTTTATTCAACTCTTTTTGCTTCGTTGAAGATGGAGTCGTTTTCTTTAGCACCTCTAGCTTATAAAGCATTATATGATTGATTTGTATTTCATTATTGAAGGACAAGGCGATTACTACATGGCTACTATATTGTCTATGTTTCTCCAAAGAAAAGTAAGATGTGGTCTCCATATTAAGACTATGAGCCTTTAAGTGTATTTTAACGTATTTGTTGCAAACTAATACATTGGTTTGATGCTTTGGAGTGTGGGGTTTTTACGTGAAAAGGTTTTCCCCATGTATATATTGGTGTTTCTTCTCTTTTGTCTAATTCTTCTTTCTTTCATGTTCTTAAATTATTAATTTACATGTCGTTATGGTACTAAAACTTACATAGATCTGTGAGTTGAATTTTTATTTCCTCAAAGGATTAATGCAATGAGACATTAATTATTTGTTTCCACTTTAAAGGCATAGTAGTATGTTCTTGTATCATGATAATAAAAATATAATTAAAAGAAACATAGGATAATGAAGGGTCATACTAATTCTTAGAGGTCCTTCTAGGATGTCATTTTCCTTTCAAATCACTACCATTTTGAAAAAATACTTCTTCAGTCCATTCACAAATGCATTTTCTAAATAACCTCCTTATCATATTCATGTCATGAAGCATTCATGGAAAACATGGGCAATTTAGTCACGAAACTATGAAACTATATTGATGAAAAATTGCCTTTGAAATGATTATTTTACTTTTAGTTTGCACTACGATTATTACATTTTTTTTTTGGATTCAAAATACCGATGCCAAATTACCAAAACCACTTTTTAATCATTATACTACAATATATTAATTATAAGTAACTTGTAGTATAAAAATATTATGACATTGAATTGTAAAGGTTGATAATAGAAATCTTGAGTAATAAGAGACGATTTCTAAGTTATGGTAGTTATAAGAGATTGAAACTTAACAAATTGTATATATACTTATTATAATGGTGAAAATTGTATATTTATTTTTTATGTTTTAGGTTTATCGTAGTTAGGCGATCTTGGAAGTCTTAATTAGTATATAAGATAGTGCATTTTGTATGGAAGTTGGAAATAACAAATTTATTTAATCTCAATCTCATCATCACTTATCTCTAGGAATTAATTATAATCTCTGCATCTATCATTTCTTCCTTTGATCAAGTTGGCAAGTGCGGTTCATTGATCCAAATAATTTTTGCACTTGTAGATCTAAACCCTAACTTTTAAGTTCAATTTTTTAAATTAGGTCTCATTCCTTCTGTGTGAACTAGCCACTATGGGTTGACTATATCATGAAAGATTGAAATTGCACATGTTAAATGTGTCTTAAGAAATGACCCTAATTCAAATAAATCATATATAGGAACTAATAAGGAAAACAAAAAGAGCATCAAAGAATATAAAAAAGCTTGCAAAACTGGTATTACAATAAGATTACATCATTATCCCAAGAGTTTACTAAATGCTTATTGGTTGTCCTTGACCTTGATTCATTGTCTTTAAATGGATCCATCTAGGGGTTTGACTAAGTGATATAGGAGTATCTTTAGCGTCAAACAATCTTACATTACCCAATAATATTTTTTTGTTTTTCTTTTGCATGCTTTATTTTCTATTGTTGGTATAAAATGGGGTATTTCCTATGCATTTTTTCCCATTGTAGTGCGAACAAGGTATATTATTTAAGTAATTCCTAGTTAGAACTTTTTCACACATGTTCACATATTAAGTTTACTTAGAGAGCTAGGAATATTTTTAGAAGTCTCTTGTAGACATGTGATATTAACCCCATCCCCTAGTTGTCACATGAAATAGGATTAAGACACTTTTCATCATCCTAGTTAATCATATCTAGATCAACCCTGTCTATATAAACAAGGTCTCATATGTACATTTCATTGTATTGCATAGATCTCATATGCACATCAATTGATCTAATATATTTTGCATGGACATAATTGCAAATTTATGCTCTTTTTTTCCCTCTTGTATATTAGAAAGTTATGTTGGTTTTGCAAGTGATCTTGGGAGCTTGCCTTGAGTGACTCTAATATTTACTAAAAGTGTTTTCATTCTTATCAAAATTTTAGTTTTTAACTATGCATTCATACTTATGGGTACTTTTATATTGTGCGATATAGCATATTAATTGTAGTTTCATCAAATTATAATCATAGCATTGTATTGAGAGTTTAAACATGTCCAAATGTAATTCTTGTTTTTGGTTTCCTTGTTTCAAGTTTTGTTCTAAATTATTTTTCCAAAAAGGATCTATTTTAGATTATACACCAAGAGAAGGTTAGGTTGAAGATCTCTAAATGGTATATGATAGTTGTAAAGTTGAAAAGTGGTTTTCTACTTGCCAACTATTATTTAGAGTTCTTCATGAAATTCCAAAACTTGTTGTAGAGGGAACTATTTATGAAAGATGATACCAAGGATTGTTGTTGCCTTGACACCCATGCAAGTCATGTTGAAGTTGTTTGTGGAGAATGTATCTCAATATGTGAATGGTTTATGTATTGCAATCCAAAGATAATATCTATTTGTCATTGATTCTTTCCATTGAGGATGCCTATCAATGTGCACGAAGGGTGGAAGAGAACTTGTCTTGCAAGTAGCAAATAGTGCAAGGTATTGGCACCTCACTTTTGAGTGTCACTTTTTTCCTTGTTCTTCTCCATCGATTGTGTTTTGACTCTTCCCATCATTTTGTAAAAACCAATATAAGGAAATCCACATGGGTTTATCATGTTTAGGATGGGCCTTTCGTCATTGTGTTCTTTCCTTCGATAGGCCTAGGTAGCAAATGTTAAACCCCCCTCCCCCCCCGCCAAAAAAAAAAAAGCCTCAATTTGAGGGCTACCAAATTTCCCACATAATAGAATGCCCAAATGGGTATCTCCTTGTCAAGTTTAAAGAAAATTGGTTTAAAATTAAAGAATTTATGCCAAGTTAGAGCTTTCAACTTGTTCTGCAATATATCAGAGGTTTCAACAGTTCTAGGAACCTCAAGAGCCTCCTATATATCTCATTCTTAGTGAAAATTTTGATAAAGGAATAAAAAATAAGTTAAAAAAAAATGAAATGAAGGCATCAAAACTTTATGAAGGTTCTTGAACCTTTGTCTCCCCTTGACAAGGTTCTTCGAACTACCCTTGGTATATCATATTCAAAGAATTTTCTTCATCAAAAGACGAAATAAGACACAAGTGTTACAAAAGCGATAATGTAATGATGAAGAAATTGAAAATAACTATGAAATAACCTTGTATCAAGATGGTTTAAGTAATCAAGCTTCAAAGGCATATATACATTAGAAAGTATTGATTCTCCAATGCTTCATAAAGATAGGGTTCTTTTTAATAAATTCTCTTCACCTCATAGAGTGTTTCTAAGTTTATTTCATCTCACAAGTTCAAGTTTGTGAGCAATTCAATTCATGGTTGTAAGAGGGATTCTTGTTTAGCTCTCTATTATGAAAAGTATTTTCTCCCTATATTTTTGTAGACATTTAAGTGTTACTACAATAAGACCATAATGCTTCTTTACTCAATTTACACTTGCATTAATTGATTTTTCCCATTAAAATATATTCTCTTGATAAATCCTTGTCTTCTTCACTAGAAAGAATGTTCAATTTTGTTAAGGAAAAAGTGTAGGTAGTAAGTTCATATTGGCCATTTTTGCATAAATTAAAGGTATAACGACAATGTCAAATCCTTCTATCTCCAATGCAATTGATGGGCTTGTTAAGATAGCTATCTTAGTGGGAATAGAAGGTCTTTAGAGTAGCTCGTGTGCCTCTAAATTCTAAGGTAATTATACGCAAAACAAATTTTAATCCAAACTAACTAATAAACAAACAAGTTGTCCAATTAGGGAGGCAAATAATGAAATAAGAATGCTTAGAATAGACATAGGAAAGATTCTAAGATACTCCAAAACTAACATAAATAAAGATAATATATATCAACAATACAAAGCCATTAATACAATTCTTAAAATTATGTAGAATATAATATAATAAGAGCAACTAACGAAAATTGGGAGACAAAGAATGTCTATGAGAAATAAGAAAATGTAAGAATCAATATGCAATGACAAAATAAGGTAGGATGAGTCATGCAATTGTCAATAAATTTAAGAGCACTATGGTATGAGCTTACATCGAATCTGTATTCCTAAAAAATGATCACTTCAGGGGACTTCATTAACCGAATGAATACAAGAAAAACTGCTACAGTTGGGGTTTATTACCATCTCTTTTTCTGTTCATTTCCAAGTCGTAAATAAACATAAAAAGCTCACTCCAAATTTTCGCCTTAACCTTGCTAAGTTGAACGGGTGTTTAAAATAGTTTAGGGCCCACCCGGATTCGAACCAGGGACCGCCTGATCTGCAGTCAGATGCTCTACCACTGAGCTATAGGCCCATGTTGACCTAATTTTCAAAGATATTTATATAAAGAATAATTAGTTGTTTAGTTTGCCCCACAATCTCTATATATCTAAGAATTGAAAAAAAAATTAGAAAGTAATTTAAAATAAATAAAATAGTTTTTCGAATAAATTTTTTATTAAATATATAAAAAATATATTTTCAAATAAAAATAAATGATGTAAATAAATTAGAATAAGTTTTATGAAAAAAAATGCAGATTGATATTCTTGATATTTTCAAATAAATGTATTGAAGAAATTTATATTAATTTATAAGTATAATTAGTACAATACAAATCTTAAATTTGAATTGTAAAGATTGATAATGAAAATGTTAAGGTGATTATGAAGTCATATGATGCAGATTAGACCTGTCCTCTAAATGTAATCTCCAAAAGTGACACAACTTAGTTTCTGAATAAAATCCTCAAATGCACTATTTCTCTCATGCCTCACTGTCTAGACAATAGAAGATCAAGTTGCAGCCAATTTTGGTCAAGAATGGTTCATATGAATGGGTATCAAGACTACTTAGATGTAAAACTTCTTGTTTGTGGGGTATCTTGCCCCTATATTTGTAGCAAAGGATATCTAGATCATGGGATATTGCTTGTAGGGAATGGTGCAGTAGGTTATGTCCCAAAAGGAAATGAAGACACAACGTTATGACTACCTTTGTGAAGCCTAATGATAGAGGGCAGTGTATGTATGAAAGACAACCATTACCAACCTCCAAACACAATATATGATGTCAACCTAATATCATTATGGTTGTTCATTCTAAGATCTTGTAAGGATCAAAGAAAATAGCCACAATAGTGAATGTCAAGGTGCCAAATTTGTCTCATAGTCCAATTGAGTGAGAGGACAATCCATAATATTAATCATGGAAGTTATTGGGACTGCTATAGATCCATAAAATTAATCATGGAAGTTATTGGGACTGCTATAGATGGATGAACAACAAATATGAAAAACAGTGATATAGGACAGAGAATGGCTTGTCAGCAAGCCAAGAGCAATTTGACAAAAGCATATGATTGAACAACATTAAGTCATATGTGACAATCCTTATTGTATGATAGGCAATATCATCTAGAATCGCAGCACCAATTTCACATGCAATAGACAAAATGTACACCTTGATACAGTTAGTATTGTCAAGAAAATAGATTTTTGAGGTTGGTAACAAGGGCTAGCAGTTTATGTGTCTCATTCTCTAGTGAAAGGAGTCTCATTCAAAAGCAGATAAAATGGAAAAATCAAATACTGAAGTTGATCCAATGAGTGCACCCATTTCCCACCATGTGCAAAGAGTTTGAAATGGTTCAGTTGTGTTGCTTCAGAGGCATGTTCCAAAGGTTGTAAGTTATTATTGGACAATAAATTGCACTGTGACATTCTCCATGGTTTTCATTGTCACAACATGTATTTCAGGTTTGGTTGATTCTATTGCTGTTGTGTACATTCCTAATGATATGGGGCATTTTCCAAAAGTTCTCAACCTATAATTCCAAATTGTGCCAATCATCCAATAGCTTTAGACTTGTTCCCACAAATTGATAAAATAGGAGACAGTCACAAGCAAAACGTTGACAATACATGGTTCACAGTCAAGAAGAGGAGAGAAAGACTGTGGAGTGGAGTCATATGTGACAGCGTCTCAAGGGTGATCATGGAATTAACAAAGACAGTCATCTTGGTGAGCTAAAAATATAGAAGATGAAATGAGATGAAACAATAGATGAAGTGGGCAGATGTTTATCGTAGCGAATGTTAATTGGTCAATCAGCTCATTCCTCTTTCTGCCTGCTGGAAAGTTTTGTTGAGTTTTCAAAGGATTGAAATTAGGGAAGTCAGATGCCTTTACCTCAAGAATGTTGTTATGTTCCTTTTTCATCATTACAGATTTAGGTTTATGGCTAATTTAAATTTTAGTTGTGAGAAATAGTTTTATTTAGATTTAAGTTTATGATCAATTCAACTTCTAGTTGTAAGAGAGTCTTATTTAGCTCTATACAAAGAGAATTCATTTCATTTACAGGTTTTCCGTGCTAGTATATTGAAGTCATAATTTTTCTTCTTTTTTTATTTTTCTTAATTATATATATTTTTATATTGAATCAAAGCAGAATTACAAAGAATAGAAGCTATTAGTGTTTTAGCTGAAAGAGCAAAACATTAAACTATATCACACAAGTAGCACACAGAACCTACAGATTAAGAACAAATACAACAAACCAGCAATTGGCCTTGTTTGAAGAGACATGACAAAACACTCACAAATTATGAACAATTACAACTGACCAACAGACATTAAAAACGAGAAACATGATCACTACCTAAATTCATATTACAACTATTCTAAAGTTGATTCGCCTGATTTTGAATTTGTTGAAGTTATCCTCTTCCATCACTCAAACTAAGGTGTGTATTTTTATTAAACATTATTTCAGACAATAGATACATCATCCAATCTTTCTTCTTGCAGAAATTGAGTTACTGATAAAGATCTACATATAGAAATCTTTTATCTTAAATTCTAGTAAATAGTACAATTAAAAGCACATTTTTATTAACTTGTAACATCGATTCAAAAAAAATCATTTGAACAGATTTCATAACTGAATGAATACAAGAAAAACTGCTACAGTTGGATTTATTACTAACTCTTTTCTCTTTTTTGTTCATTTGGCAGAATAATTTTTGTTCAATTTCCCATCTAATAAATAAAAGAAAAATCTTATCGCTCCAAATTAGCTAACCAAACTTTTCAATTCACCGTTTAATTTTGAGGTAACTTAGGGCCCACCCGGGTTCGAACCAGAGACCGCCTGATCTGCAGTCAGATGCTCTACCACTGAGCTATAGGCCCATTTTGGTTTTGTTTTTAACGATAATTATCTGACTAATGATCACTTATTTAGTTTGGACCACAATAAATATGTATTTAGAATTTTTTTTTTAAATTAGAAAGTAATTTTAAATAAATAAAATAGTTTTTGGAATAGAAAATTTGGTGAACACATAAAAATGTTTTTTCAAATAAAAATAAATAATGCAAATAAATGAATATAATTTTTTATGAAAAAAATTTCAGAATATATTTTCTAGATAAATGTATTCAAAAAATCTATATTAATTTATAAGTATATACAAATCTTCTATTTGAATTGTAAAGGTTGATAATGAAAAAATTATAGTGATTATGAAGTCAAATGATGCAGATTAGATCTATGTCCTCTACACACTAATCTCCAAAAGTAACACAACTCAATTAATAAAATCCTCAAATGCACTATTTCTCTCAGGCCTCACTGCTTAAACAATAGAAGATCAAGTTGCAGCCGATTTTGGTCAAGAGTGGTTCATATAAATGGGTGGCATTAGTACTTACATGCAAAATTTCTTCTCCGTGGGTATCTTGCCCCTATATTTGTAGCAAAAAGAAATCTAGATCATGGGATATTGCTTGTAGGAGATGGTGCAGCAGGTTATGTCCCAAAAGGGAATGAAGACACAAAGTTATGACTATCTTGGTGAAGCCTAATGATAAAGGGCAGTGTATGTATTGAAGACAACCATTACCAACCTCCAAACACAATGTATGATTGACTATATCCATTTTCCACAATCTATTATGCTTCTTGCTATTCTTTCTGAATATGAGGATTCTAAGTGTGATCTGAAACGTTGATGCAAAAATACAAACACAATCGAATCTAGAAATAACAAGAAGAAACATTCTAATCCTTGAGCTCTCTAACATCCTATGATAGATCACAAAATATGAGAAATAAGGTAAGAATGAGTCCTGCAATAGTCAATAAATTTAAGAGCACTATGATATAAGCTTACATTTAGAGATCTTAAAATAATCAAGCTTCAATTCTAGTGCTTACATTCAGAGGTCTTAAAAAGGTTCAATTCTAGTGCTGAAATTGAGATACATCCTTCTGTTGAAATATATGCTGGTAGAAAACTATATATAAAAACCTGTTATTCTAAATTCTAGTAAATGGTGCAATTATTAGCATTATTTTATTAACTTGTAACATCGAATCTGTATCCCTAAAAAATGATCACTTCAAGGGACTTCATTAACCTAATGAATACAAGAAAAACTGCTACAGTTGGGATTTATTACCATCTCTTTTTCTGTTCATTTCCCAGTCGTAAATAAAAATAATCTGACTCCAAATTATCACATTAACCTTGCCAAGCGAACGGATGTTTGAAATTGATTAGGGCCCACCCGGGTTCGAACCAGGGACCGCCTGATCTGCAGTCAGATGCTCTACCACTGAGCTATAGGCCCATGTTAGCATAATTTTCAAAGATATTGATCTCCAGAAAGATTACTTTTTTAGTTTGCCCCACAATCTCTATTTATATCTAAGAATTTAAAAAAATTAGAAAGTAATTTTAAATAAATTAAATAGTTTTTCGAATAAAAAATTTATTAAATATATAAAAATATTTTTTCAAATAAAAATAAATGATATAAATAAATTAGAATAAGTTTTATGAAAAAATAATCAGATTGATATTTTTGATATTTTAAAATAAATGTATTGAAGAAATTTATATTAATTTATAAGTATAATTAGTACAATACAAATCTTAAATTTGAATTGTAAAGATTGATAATGAAAATGTTAAGGTGATTATGAAGTCATATGATGCAGATTAGACCTATGTCCTCTACATGCTAGTCTCCAAAAGTGACACAACTCAGTTTCTGAATAAAATCCTCAAATGCACTATTTCTCTCATGGCTCACTGTCTAGACGATAGAAGATCAAGTTGCAGCCAATTTTGGTCAAAAATGGTTCATATAAATGGGTATCAAGACTACTTGCAGAACTTCTTGTTTGTGGGGTATCTTGCCCCTATATTTGTAGCAAAAGATATCTAGACCATGGGATATTGCTTGTAGGGAATGGTGCAGTAGGTTATGTCCCAAAAGGAAATGAAGACACAACATTATGACTACCTTTGTGAAGCCTAATGATAAAGGGCAATGTATGTATGAAAGACAACCATTACCAACCTCCAAACACAATATATGATGTCAACCTAATATCATTATGGTTGTTCATTCTAATATCTTGTAAGGATAAAAGAAAATAGCCACAATAGTGAATGTCAAGGTGCCAAATTTGTCTCATAGTCCAATTGGGTGAGAGGACAATCCATAATATTAATCATGTAAGTTATTGGGACTGCTATAGATCCATAAAATTAGTCATGGAAGTTATTGGGACTGCTATAGATGGATGAACAACAAATATGAAAAACAGTGATATAGGACAGAGAATGGCTTGTCAGCAAGCCAAAATTGAAAGCCAAGAGCAATTTGACAAAAGCATATAATTGAACAACATTAAGTCATATGTGACAATCCTTATTGTATGATAGGCAATATCATCTAGAATCGCAGCACCAATTTCACATGCAGTAGACAAAATGTACACCGTGATTCAGTTAGTATTGTCAAGAAAATAGATTATGAGGTTGGTAAGAAGGGCTAGCAGTTTATGTGTCTCATCCTCTAGTGAAAGGAGTCACATTCAAAAGCAGATAAAATGGGAAAATCAAATACTGAAGTTGATCCAATGAGTGTGCACCCATTTCCCACCATGTGCAAAGAGTTTGAAATGGTTCAGTTGTGCTGCTTCAGAGGCATGTTCCAAAGGTTGTAAGTTATTATTGGACAATAAATTGCACTGTGACATTGTCCATGGTTTTCATTGTCACAACATGTATTTCAGGTTTGGTTGATTCTATTGCTGTTGTGTACATTGCTAATGATATGGGACATTTTCCAAAAGTTCTCAACCTATAATTCCAAATTGTGCCAACCATCCAATAGCTTTAGACTTGTTCCCACAAATTGATAAAATAGGAGACAGTCACAAGCAAAACCTTGGCAATACATAGTTCATAGTCAAGAATAGGAGAGCAAGACTGTGGAGTGCAGTCATATGTGACAGTGTCTCAAGGGTGATCATGGAGTTAACAAAGACAGTCATCTTGGTGAGCTAAAAATATAGAAGATGAAATAATGATGAAACAATAGATGAAGTGGGCAGATGTTTATCATAGCGAATGTTAATTGGTCAATCAGCGCATTCCTCTATCTGCTTGCTGCAAAGTTTTGTTGAGTTTTCAAAGGATTGAAATTAGGGAATTCAGATGCCTTTACCTCAAGAATGTTGTTATGTTCCTTTTTCATCATTACAGATTTAAGTTTAAGGACTTGTGAGAAATAGTTTTATTTAGATTTAAGTTTATGATCAATTCAACTTCTAGTTGTAAGAGAGTCTTATTTAGCTCTATACAAAGAGAATTCATTTTATTTAAAGGTTTTCCGTGCTAGTAAATTGAGGTCATAATTCTTCTTCTTTTTTCTTTTTTTATTAATTATATATTTTTTTTTATTGAATCAAAACAGAATTACAAATAATAGCAGCTACTAGCGTTTTAGCTGAAAGAGCAAAACATTAAACTATATCACACAAGTAGCAAACATAACCTACAAATCACGAACAAATACAACAGACCAACAATTGGCCTTGTTTGAAGAGACATGACAAAACACTCGCAAATTATGAACAATTACAACAGGCCAACAGACATTACAAAAGAGAAACATGACGAAACGGTACATAAATTCATATTGCAACTATTCTAAAGTTGATTCACCTGATTTTGGATTTGTTGAAGTTATCCTCTTCCATCACTTAAACTAAGGTGTGTATTTTTATTAAACATTTTTTCTGACAATAGATACATTGTCCAATTTTTCTTCTTCCAGTGCTGAAATTGAGATACATCCTTTTGTTGAAATATATACTGATAAAGATCTATATATAGAAATATTTTATCCTAAATTCTAATAAATAGTACAATTAAAAGCTTTTTTTTGGTTAACTTGTAACATCGATTTTGTATCCTTTAAAAGAAAATCATTTGATGAGATTTCATAACCCAATGAATACAAGAAAAACTGCTACAGTTGGATTTATTACCAACTCTTTCCTCTTTTCTGCTCATTTGGCAACATATTTTTTGTTCATTTTCCCATCTAATAAATAAAAAAAAATCTCATCACTCCAAATTAGCTCACCAAACTTGCCAATTTAAAGCATAGGGTTCACCTGGGTTCGAACCAGGGACCACCTGATCTGCAGTCAGATGTTCTACCACTGAGCTATAGGCCCAAATTGGTGTAAATTAAACCATAATATCTTACTGAATGATAAATTTTCTTAGTTTGCACCACAACAATTCCAAAAGCTCCTTTCTATATATATTTATTAAAAAATTAAAAATTAAAAAAATTATTTAAAATAAATAAATAAGTAATTGAATTAAAAAATTATTAAATATATATAACAAAAATTTCAAACAAAAGTAAATGAATTAAATATATTAATATAATTCTTATTTAATTTTTTTTTCGATTGATATTTTTAGATAAATGTATTCAAGACATTTATATTAATTTATAAGTATAATTAGTACAATACAAATATTATATTTGAATTGTAAAGGTTGACAATGGAAATGCTACCATGATTATGAAGTCATATGATGTAGATTAGACATTTGTCCTTTGCATGCCAGTCTCCAAAAGTAACACAACTTAGTTCTTGATTGAAATCCCCATATCACACTTACTGCCAAAGAGAGAACAAATAGCTAAACTAGCTACTCAAACTAAAATATAAAATAGATTTCATAATCATCATCATCTGAACATGTAAGAGAAAACCATGAAAGAACACAGATAACAAAACTTGAGAAATATTTTATATTTTAAAATCCAAAAATTTGGTAACTTCCAAAGTCTACAACTTCTGCACATTCCAAAAAAAAAGTACTCCTCACAACCTATGTATCTGCTCAAAAACAAAAAAAACCTAAAATTTCCCTCAAAAAGGAGAAAGAAAACCAAAATTAGCAAATGTCCAAATTGATAGTTGTGACCCCAAAAAGGAGCACACCAACAGTTAAGAAAAGCAAGTAATTGATGGATAATGGGAGCCCATCCATTACTAAACCATGACATCTTCTAAATGCCTTGGAAATATTTGGTAGTTACATTATCTCCCCTATGTTTTGAGAAATTCTAAACTTCCTAGTTCAAAAGAAATGGACTAAGTTGTCGTCCATATGAGAGTGAAAACCAACCTTTCAATAGGCTTGTCATTAGGGGTTTCTCTTGGGATTCTTCAACACAAATTTGAATCATTACCAAAATTTCCAACGCTAGTTTTCTTGTGGAGAGGAGTCCAATGTTGATTCCACCATTCAGTCTGATCAATCAAACTATGCAAATTCCCTAAAGTAGGATGCATAGAAGAATCGCTAATAGACTTGGAATCCCTTCCTTTTTTCCAATCACACTTCCCATCCCTGCTATCATATTGAGTTAAACAATCACTTTTTACCAAAATTTTTATCACACTCAAGGAATATTTTTTATGATCGTGTTCGTATCCCCACAATTCACAGTTCCCTTCAACCATATTACAATCAATTAAAATTTCAATATCTACCTTTTAAGGTTCACCGATCATTGTGGTGGTTGAATTTCATTGCAGCTTAAGCCTCAAATTTTGGTTGAACCTCACTCTTCAAATAATTTGTTTCTTTCACTCCAACTTTTTCCTTCAATTCACTTCTAGGCTAATTTTCAACTTTTTATCCAAGCTCAAATCTAGCATCTGTTAGAAGAGACAAAGCTACCACTTCAAATGCTCAGGTTCCTCTTTCTATGATTTTAAGATATTTTTCTTTCCTTCATGTTGAACCTCATTAGTATTTTATCTACCTCATTGGATTACATTTTGGGCATATTGTCATGGCCAACCTAACAAAAAATTACATGCTCCATCATCATCACATCACAAAGTACTTCATCCTCATATGGACCAATTTTGAAAGCAACAAGACAAGACTTATCCATAAGCACACTATGACTCTTCTTTAACTAAGAATATTGTAGGGGTTAGCTTTCATAACACAAGCAAGTTGTAATTTGTCAACCATTTCTATACTCACCAAATTATTAGTAGATCCACCATTTATGATCACCTTACATACTTTGTCCTTACATTTGCATTTCATTCAAAAGAGACTTTTGCTTTTCTAATCAATTTTAGGAGTTTTCTTGTCCTCAAATATTAAGGTTCTTCTTAGCATTAGGTCCTCTCCTAATTTAGCGTCAGCTCTTTTGACCAAGGTTTTCTTCTTCATGGGTTACTACCATCACCCTTTTGAGGTTTTGAGGGCAATCTATAGCCTCGTGTGCTTTATCTCAAATAAAACAATTCAAGGGCTTTTGCTCCCGGTGGCGGTTGTCCAAATCCTCTACCTCTAAAGCTTCCCCTTCCTCTAAAGTCAACCTTCACATTCTTTCCTTCTCCCAGCTATTCACTCATGGTAAGTTCTAAGGAACATATTTCCCTTTGCTTTGATAGCTTTAACCTTTTTAACTCATTATTTTATTTGTTTGATTTAGTTTATCCTTAGCCTTCAAGGCATATTCATATGCCTTATCTACACTAGGAACTTTCACCAGTGCAAGCTCATCTTGAAGTTGAAATTTGAGCCCATTCACATACTGGGTTGTCACTATTCCTTCACTTTCTTGGATATTCGTTCAAATTTGAAGCCTTATAAAATGTTCAGTAAAATATGCACTAATTGATCCATTTATTTTAAATTATAAAATTATTTAAACAATTTTTGTTGGTGATCTGAGGACAAATATTGGGCTTTCAGATGTTTCAACATCTTAGGCCAAAGCCAATTTTTTTCTTTTCTTTGTCTTCTTCTTGAACTCTACACATTTTCCCACCATAGGGTTTGTATGCAATTTCAACTTAATAGTAGGATTTTTTACTCTTTTTGGATCATCTTCATCTGTCCTCCATCTCAAATTACTTCTCCAATTGTTGGACCCAATCTAGAATTTGAGTTGGAGGAACAATGGTGGATATTAATACATACTATGAGGCATAAAATAATAAGAAAGAAAAGAAAACTAAAACTATATTAAAGTAATTTTGAGTGTTTGTGAGAAGGAAAAAGAGAATTATTTATCATAAAAAATCAACTTGTCAACGAGTGTTGTTTTAAATGAGGAAAGCTACATAGTTTAGGATTATCTAAGGAATAGAATTCTCTAGAACAAGGAAAGATTAATCCCCTTCATGAGTTAGCATAAACATTAGGAGATACAAAACCTCTAAATGTGATTTATAAAGAGTTTGAGAGGGGGGGTATGTGATTGAGATGAAAATGAAAAGGATATTGGGATGATGATGAAGAGATGACTACAATGAAGAAGTTGAGTTGTGTCACCCTTAAGAAGGGGAAAATATTAAGGATTACAATGGGAGAGGAAAAGGATTGAATATTAAAATGAAGAGGAATGCTTCCTCATGCAAGAGGTGGCCCAGGATATTGTAGTATAGGAATACTAAAATGAAAAGGAATGCTCAATCTTTCATGGGATTAGAGAAATAGATATTACATACATGCTATTTTTAGAGTCGTGAGTAAGTTTAGGAATCTTTTACTTAGTGGACCTTCGGGATTGTAAATAGGAGGAATGATTATAAAATAAGGGGGTTAAATAGTTTGGAGAGCTTCCTTCTCATACAAAGAGAAGATTACAAATGTTGTGGGTGATTATTTTTTAAGTAAATATTTTAATATTTTTTGTCAATTCACTAAAGGATATACACATATTTTGTGTCATGAATCTTATTTTTTTCTTGCTACAATTATTTTGACTATCTATTGTTCTTGTTTTCATATGTAGTGTAGAGTATTAAATTATAAGAACATGGAATGAGTCAAAAGGATCATTATATTTTCCCTTGGCACAAGATTGATGTAAAACACTTTTTATCTTTTATTGATTTTATATTGTTCAATTGTCTTAAAAAATAAAATTAAAAAATTCCCTAAAATATAGTATTACTTTTAAAGATTAACATGTGAGCTTAGAGAATTGTCTAATCAAATGACAAAATAATGTAAAGAGTGTTGCACAAATGAAAATAGTTATTACCTACATGCTATTTAGATTTATGAGTAAATCTAGGAGTCTTTCACTTAGTGAGAAGGAATTAGAGAAATAACTATTGCCTACATGCTATTTTAGAGTTATTAGTTTGTCTAAGAGTCTTTTACTTATTGAGGCTTTTGGGGCTATATATATGAGGCATGATTATAAAATGAGGGAGAGTTAGACAATGTGGAGAGATTGCTTCCCTTCATACAGAGATGACATTGTTGATGTTGCATGTGATTATTTTTTGCAGTAGATATTTGTATTTCATTTAAGGATATACATTTATTTTGTGTTGTCTATCTTAATTTTTTCTTGCTATAGTTCGTCACCATCTCTTTTTCTTATTTTTGTGTATAGTGTTGAATGTTAAATTATAAGAATAAGAAATGAGTTAAAAGAATCACTGTATTTCCTTTTAGAATGAAATTGATGTAATACTTCTTGTCTATATTTTGTTGTTTTAATATTATTCATTTATCTTCAGAAATAATTCCTTGGTATATAGTACTTTTTTATATTTCAACATGCATATTCAAACAAATTTCTACATAAAATGATGAAATAAGACATAAGTGTTACAAAAATGATAATGTAATGATGAAACAATTAAAAATAACTATATAAAATGAACTTGTATCGAGAAGGTTTAAGAAATCAAGCTTCAACTCATATATAAATTAGAAACTAAAGATTCTCCAATGCTTCATACAAATCTAGGGTTCTTTTTAATAAATTCCCTTCATCTTAAAGAATGTTTTTTAAGTTTATTATTAATATAAGATAAGTAATAGACACGTTTCCTAATGAGGGAGGCAAATAATGAAATAAGAATGCTTAGAATAGGTCTAGGAATCTTTAGGTATTTCAGAACTAACATAAATTAAGAAAATGTATATCAACAATACAAAGCCACTGATACAGTTCTTAGAATTATGTAAAGTATAATATAATACATGCAACTAGAATGATGAAGGAAATTCAAAAGGTATGAAAGTTGGGAGGCAAAGAATGTGCATGAGAAATAAGAAAATGCAGGAATCAATATGCAATGACAATAAGGTAAGACCGAGTCATGTAATGATCAAACAAATTTTTAAAAGCACTATGGAATGAACTTACATTCAAAGGCCTTCAAATAATCGAGCTTCAATTCACATGTATACTGGAAACCGATGATTCTTCAATAGTTATACCTTCTTTATCTCAAGAATGTTGTTAGGTTCATATTTCATCTTCACAAATTTAAGTTTATAGCCAATTCAATTTCCACTTGTAAGAGACAACATTGTTTAGCTCTATACAAAGAGAATTCTCTCTTTGCATCTCATTAGGTCTTGCATTGCTAGTATATTGAGATCATAATTCTTCTTCTTTCCTTTTAATTAATTATATTGGAGAAATAGAATTCGAAATCAATACACATATGCCTCGACAAAATTCATGACTTGTATTTAATTATTACATGAAATACTTTTTTCACATAATTTTTCCAAATAACGTGTTTATCTTCTTCTTAAAAAAGTATATTCAACAATTTCACTCAAAATATATATTTAACTTAACCTAAGGTGGATAGTTTTATTAAACATTCTTTTAGACAATAGATACAACATTGTCTAATCTTTTTACTTCCAATGCTGAAATTGAGATACATCCTTGGATATACTGACAACGATCTATATACTAGCGCTTGCACCAAAAAAAGGTTCAAGGGTTACGCCGATAGTAAAATATAATTTGTACTATATATTGGAGGGTACAATCTACTTTTATTAATTAGAACAAGTTATACAAAAGACCCATATCTTCATTGAACTGTTTATGTGTGTGTGTGTGTCTATATCTATATCTATATCTATATATACACACTATGCAACACATGGAAACACCAAAAAATGTAAAGAGATAGAACTTGCAACAACATCAAACAACAATAATAACTACACAACGATACTAAAAATATTTCGATAAAGAATTGACTCATTAGCAAGCTTAGAAACATGCAATACATGTAGGGAACGCTATCTCGACATGTCTCTACACTCGTCAAATGATATTGCTATTTGCAAAATATGTTTCAACGAAAGAGACATACATCGGTTCTGATCACTCAACTTACTGTTTAAATTTTGTCTAATTTTCCTCTTACATAATTATGCGCTTTAGCTATTTACTAAAGGTACAACCTTTCTTCTTAAATTTGACCCCTAATCTACACATCTCACCATTTGATTGCTTTTGTTGTATAGGTCTTGAAGATAAATGACATATATCATAGGACCTCGTCATCGAAAAGGAAACAAGATTTTGGAGATCAAGACTTACATGTTCATAAAATTGAACACACAAAATTTGTATCTTTTTTCAAATTGTGCCAATTGTATATAAGATACCCTAACGACCAACAACAAATGTATTGATATAACGAATCTCTTAAGTTAATAATTTTCATGTGTCATAAAATAGTTTTGTATTACAAAAACATTTTACCACATGCAGTTTAAATTAAGGTACATCTGGTTACAAAAATCAATCTGAAAAAAAAAAAAGTAATTTATATTTCGTGCACTTTCTTCTCCAGCCCTTCAATATATTACTTGAGTATATTGCTATCTATCGACGTAACCATTGCACTTTAACATCGCCCTAACCATTGCACTTTAACATCGCCCTAACCATTGCACTTGTGGTAGTTTTAATTTCTTGTATTTTTAAATCACACACAACACTATCGCACATACATAATTATTATTGATATATATCATTTTTATTTTTATTTTTCATTATTTATAAACAGTTATTATCTACACGCATAAAACCCAGCTTGTGTATCTGAGGCGAGCAGGCAGTAAAGACGCATTGAGCAATCGATATATATAAATTTGAGCAATTAAGGCAAGGCCACAGTTTCTGTGCAATATACTCCCATTCACTTAAGATAAAAAGGCATACAAAATTCTTGAATTAAAGAAGAAAATCATAATTTTATTAAACTTGTAAACATCAATTCTGTATCCCTAAAAACATCATCATTTGAAGAGGATTTCATTAAGCGAATGAATTCAAGTAAAACTGCTACACTTGGGTTTATTACCAACTCTTTTTTGTTAATTTCCGAGTCTAATAAATAAAAATTAAAACAATCTCATTCGAAATTAACTTATTAAGTTTACCACTTGAAAGTTAGGGCCCACCCGGATTCGAACCAGGGACCGCCTGATCTGCAGTCAGATGCTCTACCACTGAGCTATAGGCCCATGTTGGTGTTCCATTCAACGATAAATGGATCCGAAATAACCACTTTTCTTAGTTTGCACCACAATAATTTCAAAAGCTCCTTTCTATATTTAAAAAAATTCACAAATATATCAAAATAAATTAGTATAAGTTTTATGAAAAAAAAATCAGATTAATATTTTTTTTATTTTTTTAGATTAGCAATTGAATTTTGGTGTGGAATGGGTATGTCGAAGAGGTGTGGAAGGTGAGTCAAGATTTTTTGGGGGTTTGTTAAGTAAAAACATTTGCCTAGTACATGAGGTTAAGTGGTTGTATATTTAACAAACAGAGAGAGAGAGAGAGAGAGAGAGAGAGAGAGAGGGGGGAGTGACATAGAGGTAGATATAGAGAGATAGGGAAATGTTAGAAGAGAGATATAGATAAAAGGAGATAGAGGTAGAGAGATAAGGATAGAAAGAGATAGAGAGAGATAGAGATAGAGATAGAGACAAGGAGATGTAGAGTAGGAAATATGGAGTGAATAAGATAAGAAGTAGAGATAATGTGATATAGAGAGTGGGGAGAGAGACAAGGCTATAGCGATAGAGAAGAAAAGAGTGAGAGAGAAAGAAGGTGACATAGACAAGTAATAGTGAGAGGTATAGAGGGGGAAGATAGATAGATATATATATATATATATATATAGAGAGAGAGAGAGAGAGAGAGAGAGAGAGAGAGAGAGAGAGAGAGAGAGAGAGAGAGAGAGAGTTGAAGTAGATAGATTAAAAAAAGGTGATAGGAAGAGGAGAGATGAGAATATCTTTGCTCCACAAGTAGACTCCAAATCAACTAGGCATCAACTTACAAGCATCTAAACATGATTTAGAAAAAACCTTAGAATCAAATAACCAAGCTCTATTACTAATAGGGAGAAATGAAGATAAAAGGAAGGAGATCGTGTGTGTGTGTGTGTGAGTGTGAGTGAGAATGAGAGAGAGAGAGAAGGATATAGTTAATGAGTTAGAGTGAATTATATATATAGAAAGAGAGAGAGAGAGAAATATTTAATAACTATACATTTTTATTTAATTATATATCTATTATATAGATTAAATCCATACTATTATATTAATTATTATATGATTAATCCCTCTCTAATTATTTTTTCTAACTTTAAATATAGATTAATCTAACATAATATCATGATTTAATATATATTAGATTCCCCATGTTGATGGAGCTGGGAAGGTTAATCTTCCCAACAATCTGAGAGATAATGTCAAATGGACTGAGCCAGAGATCATGAGGGTAAAATTTTGAATGAGAAGTCTGAACATTTGTGAATGATGACCAATAATGAAGTCGAATTCTGAGCTACTCTATTGGGACTTAAGTGTGAATTAGAATTTGGGGCTAGCATAATTCATCTTGAAAGAGACTCCCTCATTACAATCAATGCAATCAGGCAAAGCACGATTCCAAATTAGAAAATGGAGAGATGGTTGAGGCCAATTAAGGAAATTGCTAATAGGTTTGAGGAGTTTAGAGTGTTGCACATTTTTAGGGAAGGAAATGAAGAAGGGGGAAAGAAGTGAAGAAATTCCTGATTCTGGTCTCGATGGATGAAGAAAAGGAGGCGCAAAGACAAGTGATTGTGGCAAGAAATGCATTTTTTTCTAAAAAAGAGTGGATTTAACAAAGGAAGGTAGACCTGGGTGGCTACAAAAGTATATGGTGTCTGAAGAGCGATGTTGAGGATGTGAGCTCGACTGCGGACATGGGCAGTGAAAAGGGTGCTCTTGGTTCAACCTTCCCTTCTGCGGAGATGTTGGAGGCTCATAGCACGTGTGTGCCACACTGTCTAGTGAAGGCCTTTGGATAGGCCTAGGCTCTGCGGGGTTTTTTGGATAAGATATGAATGTAAACAATGATTTTGAATTAATACCAAGGTTGAGCTCCATGAAGTTGTAGTTTATTGATAAAAAATAAAATTAATATATATTAGATTAAATTAAATAATATATATTATATAATAGAGAATAATAAATATAATTATTATATTATGTATAAAATAAATATTTAAATAGTTTGGATAGGTAGCAGAGTTGGCTTGCTCCCCATTGGTCGCGGGTTCGACTCTCAGTCCTGGAATTAACTGATGGACCTAGCTTACAGGTGGCTTGGTACATCTACAGGAATTAGTCTCGCCTCAGCTCGCCCCATAATGAGAAACCTGTGTTGCTGGGCTGATTCGCAGGGATTACCTGGACTATATATATATATAATTAAATGATAAATAATAAAATATAATGTTAAGTTATATCCATGAATACTATTGCACTCACAATATAATAAATAAAATAAATTATAATATTATTTAAAAATAAACCTATATAATAAAATATAATTAATTATTAATTATAGACAATATATTATATATTCAATATTATGTATAAAAAAAACACTTCAAATATTTAGATAATTCCTAAATAAACCTATAAATAAAAGATATGTTACATAAGTCCAAGGGGTTGAGCTTAACTAGTTAAAACACTGGGTTCTCACTGTGGAGACCCAAGTTCAATTCCCAATGGGGACATTTGAAGTGAAATTCTAAGTTGTGACTCTTGGCCTTCCATAGGATGGGGAAGGTCTTGGGTCAATCTAATCAAACATAATAATAATAATAATTCAAAGATATGTAATGGGGATGGGGCCCCCTATTGTGTCCCCACTAGTTCATAGCTCCAGTCAACAGTAGAAACTATAGTATGCGTAAATTATAATAATAGAGTTCACATTGTCATTTTCAATAGCCTATTGTGTCTTTATTTATTTAAGAAAATTTTGAAATAAAACTCTAAAAATAAGACACATTGCACAATTTTTTTAGAAATCGTAGGATGCGTAAATTATAATAGAGTTCGCATTGTCATTTTCAGCAGGCTATGGTGTGTTTATCTATTTATTATTTATTAATATAACTTTTTCCCAAGCATGGATATGAATAAAAGTCATAAAACGAATGGCCTGTGACTTTTTATATTCAATGAAATACTTTTGGGCTTTGCGTGTAGAGTGAAGCGCATGAAGAACAAAGCAACCGTTTACTATTTACGAAGAAGTCAACTTACGATGAGAGAGAAGTGCACGTGAAACAAAACAGAGGGCAAGTTAACATACAACGAGAGCTGAATGAACGAAATTGATTGTTTCAATTGTATTGCACCCAATTTATATAGTTTCCACTATTGAAATTGTCAAAATTAGGTTGTTCACCCCAAAGAAGTAATGCCTTCTACGTAACAAATGTATTCAAGACATCTATATTAATTCATAAGTATAATTATTACAATACATTTATCTTATATTTGAATTGTAAAGGTTGACAAAGGAAATGCTATCATGATTATGAAGTCAAATGATGTAGATTAGACCTATGTCTTATGCATGTTAGTCTCCAAAAGTAACACAACTCAGTTCTTGAATAAAATCCCCATAGCACACCTTAGTTGCCAAAGGGAGAACAAATAACTAAACTGACTACTCCAACAAAAATATAAAATAGATTCCATAATCATTATCATCTAAACACATAAGAGAAAACCATGAAAGAACACCTAGATAACAAAACTTGAGAAATCTTTTATATTTTAAACTTAAAAAATCCTATAACTTCCAAAGTCTACACCTTCTACACATTCCAAGAAAAACTAGTTCTTACAACCTACCATTGTATTTGCTTCAAAAAAAAAAGACCAAAAATTTACCTCAAAAGGAGAAAGAAAACGAAAAAATAGCAACTATCCAGATTGACAGTTGCCACCCCAAAAAGAGGAGTGTACCAACAACTAAGAAAAGCAAGTAAATGATGGATAGTGGGAGCTCAACCATTAGTTAACTATTACATCTTCTCTGCCTTGAAAAGTTTTGGTAGTTACATTATCTTTTTGTCTTTTGAAAAATTCTAAACCTCCTAGTTCAAAGGAAATGGACTAAATTGCCATCCATATGAGAGTGAGAAGCTTTTGGAAGGCCTATCATCAAGGGTTTTTCTTGGGACTATTTGATGCAAATTTGGATTATTACCAAAATTCCCAACTCTAATCTTCTTGTGGAGATGAGTCCAATGTTGATTCTACCATTCAGTCAAATCAACAAAACTATACAAATTCCCTAAAGTAGGATGCATAGAAGAATCACTAATAGATTTGATTTATATCTTCCTTCATTCAAATAACACTTCCCATCATTGTTGTCATATTGAGTTAAATAGTCACTTTTTACCAAAATTTTTATTACACTCATGGAATTTTTTTTATTATCATGCTCATATCCCCACAATTCACAATTCTCTTCAACCATATTATAATGAATTGAAATTTTATAAGGTTCACCAATCATTGTGGTGGTTGAATTTCACTATAGCTCTACCTCAATTTTTGGTTCAACTTCACTCTTCAAATAATTGATCTCTTTCGCTTTAACTTTTTCCTTCAATTCCTTTCTAGGTTGATTATAACCTTTTTGTTTAAGCTCAAATGTAGCTTTTGTTAGAAGAGACAAATCTACCACTTCAAATGTTGCTTCCTCTTTTTGTTATTTTAAGATATTTTTCTTTCCTTCATGTTGAATCTCATAAGGATTTTCTCTACCTTGATGGATTACATTCCAGTCATATTGTCTTGGCCTACCCAACAATAATTGGCATGCATCCATCTACACCACAACACAATGTACTTCATCCTCATATGGACCAATTTCAAAAGCAATAAGACAAGACTTATCCACAAGCACTCTATGACTCTTCTTTAACCAATAAATCTTGTAGGGGTTACCTTTTAGAACAAAACCAAGTTGTAATTTGTCAACCATTTCTATACTCACCAAATTATCAGTAGATCTACCATCTATGATCACCTTGTATACCTTGTCCTTACATCCAATAATGCAAGCTCATCTTGAACTTGAAATTCGAGCCCATTCACATAGTAGGTTGTCACTTTCCCTTCACTTTCTTGGATATTTGTTTGAAGTTGAAGCATCATTAAACTATTCAATATAAGTCTACACTAATTGATTTATTTGTTTTAATTCCTAAAAAATTTCATATAATTTTTGTTAGTCATTTGAGGGTGAAAATCGGGCTTCTAGATGTTTTATCATCTTAGGCCAAAGCCAAATATTATATTTTCCTTGTCTTCTTCTTGAAATTTGCACATTTTCCCACCATAGGGCTATATGTAATTTCAACTTGGAAGCAACAATTTTTACTCTTTTTAGATCATCTTTGTCTATGTCTTCCATCTCAAAGTACTTCTCCAATTCTCGAACCCAATCTAAAAAAGCATCTATGTTGAGCTCACTTTTAAAATAAAAATATCAACCTTTTATCTTAAAGCTCAGTTTTGTAAATGCCTCAATAAGCCTATCCATAGGATTTGATATCTTAGGAGCATTCATCAAGTTCTTTGGTTCCTCTTTAGACTCATCCAGTTTTAATCTTGGCTCAAAGGTTTCTACTCTTCAAAGAAATTGATCAATGTTCCTTCATGGTCTTGTATTCCTCCTGCCCCATTGTAGACACTTAAAAATAATTATTTTAATTATTTTTAATTCCTCGCATAATTAATTAATTAATTATGTTAATTCAAATTCCTCTCAATATTAATTAAATATAATTAATATTGTCACTATAACATATGATTGATTTATTTAATAAATCAATCCCTTTCTTTATTCTTCTAAAAAAATCAAATCCTCTCAAATCTTCCTCTGAGCTAATTAATTTCAATTAATTAGTTAACCCACATGATGATAGTTTTGATACTTAATATAAGTACAAATCCAATAGCCAACAAGATGAAAGGGGGGGGGGGGGGTGAATCATACAAACTTAATCATCCATAAAAACATCAGATTCAACCTCGGTAACATATATCAGTAATATAACCAAAACTGTTAAACATGCAAACTCAAAAGCATATGAACAATATAAACCTCATAACACTAGATTTAATGTGGAAACTGAAATAGGGAAAAACCACTGTGGGATTTCAGACCCACTAAAAAAAAAAAATACTCTTCTAGAGTATGCTTGGTTAAAAGCAAATCCTGTTAAAGATTACAAACACATTGCTAGATGTGACCCAGTTAAGGGATTTCACTCAAATCTGTTAGGATCTTCACTTTGTTAGAAGTGACCTTGTTAAAGGATTTCAAACATTCAATCAGAATGTCACCTTGCTAGAGGATTTACATATAAGACTATTAAGTCCACTCAGTTAAGAGATTTTTTGTCACTTTCACAAAATAACAGTAATAAAAATCTATCTGTAACTTCACATCTAAAATGCTAAAGCAGATTCCTATTTGTTCAATACAATCTAGACATAGAACTAATCTTGTCTATCTGCTGGGCTTCTATACACTATTATTCTAATAGGTCTTCAAGCTTCTGTGCTCGGTAATCACTATGTAGCATCCTTGTGCATACACTTGCCCACATACATTGTTTATCAACAATTTCCTATTTATAAACAATTAGGTAACCGCTTAATCTCCTTGATCACATTTCCCATGATCAATCATAGCCATCTGATCTTCGATCTTGTCCAGGTTGAATGCATCTTTCGATCTGAAAATGTTTTACCCCGCCTTGGAACTTGCATAATAGTCTTGGAACTTGTGCCAGGGTATTGCGGTTCAATCTGAGTTGTAGATCTTTATGCCAACTTTCCATTGCCTTAGATTCATTAACAAACTTCTTCCACGGCTTACCAATCATTTAATCTGCTCCAGCTCATCAGCTTCCTTTATTAAATACCGTATGTAAACATTTAATGCATTATGTTATAGCTCGGTTACAACTCGGTAACAACTCGGTGAATACTAAACTCCACTCAGTAGACATTCCGCCTTCATTAACCGATAGCGATAACCTTAGGGTTTACCAACTAGGTTCCTTAGGGTTTACCGACTAGGTTCTTTGCTTGATAACATAATATAGTATTAACCTTTACAATTTACAACATATGTATGATGTTAAAACAATCTAAAACATCATGATCTCATCATTGTCTGACTCGGTAGTAGTTGCCCATTGAATACCTTATTCATCATATTCTTTCCTGTGTCTTTTACCGACATCTTTATAATCTTCAGATCATTCTTCTCAAGATATGGCAACATCATACTGAATTAGAAAATCAATTTCTTGACATCAATGACAAAATAATAATATCAAGACAGTAAAACATCTTTAATCAGTTATATCCATAATCATCAACAACCTTCTGAATATCCTTAAGAAATGCCAACAGTCTTTCATTGTCTGTTATAATGCAATATTGCCAACAATCTCCCCCTTTGGCATGATGGCAAAACCAATTGATTTGACCTTAATAGATTCAGATTGCTGTGATTCTGAAATGCTGAAATGCTCTCCCCCATACATTAGACTTCTTCTCATTTCTTCAGTCTTCTTCCCAATCTGTAGTCTGCTCAGTTTTCTCTTAGTCTTCTCTCCTTTATAGTATTCTTCTCCCCCTTTGTAGGTCTTCTCCCCTTTTGACAACAATGCCAAAAAGAACTTAAAACATAATTTCTTTCTGTAAGAAGTGATTTCTTGTTGTTGTGTATCAACTGAGTCTCAGACAAAGCATTTGTCTTCAATTCCTGTTCCCTGTAATATTTCCTGTATTAATTCTAGTACACTTTTAGAAAACATCCTAAAGTGTATAACTCAACATCAACTCCCAAAAGATATTCATTAGAGTCATTGGATTGATGCTTTCACCGAACTCGATCAGTGAGTAGAAGATAAAGGTAGGACCCCTAACTTGCTTCTGAGATATTCAAAAGTGTCCTTTGGTAGTGGCTTGGTGAAGATATTTGCTATTTGCTCCTTTGTGCTAACATATTCCAACACCACTTTCTTCTCTTGAGATTCTTCTCTAAGATAATGATATTTGATAGATATGTGCTTTGTCTTAGAGTGCATAACAATATTTTTTGAAATATTAATGGCACTAGTATTGTCACAGAATATAGTTACTGGCTCGGTAACTTTCTCATTTATACCTTCCAACATTTGTTTGATCCATGCAATGTTGGTGCAATTCAATGCTGCAGCAATGTATTCAACTTTTGTTGTTGACTATGAAACACATCCTTGTTTCTTGCTAAGCCAACTCACTAGTCTTTCTCCTAAAAAGAAAGCTCCTCCACTTGTGCTTTTTCTGTCATCAATGTTGCTTGCCCAATCAGCATCAGTATAAACTTTTAAATCAAAATTATTTCCTTTCTGATATACTAAGCCATAATCCTCAGTGCCTTTCAAGTATCTAAAAATTCTTTTGATTGTTGTCATGTGTGTTTCCTTAGGAGCTGCAGAGAATCTTGCAACTATACCTACTGCATGTGCTATGTCTGGTTTGCTGTAAACAACATATTATAGTTTTCCAATCATGGATCGGTAGAGTGTCCCATCAATAGATGCAGATTCATCATTCTTAGATAATTTACAGTTGGTAATCATAGGAGTACTTACTGGTTTTGAATCATCCATTCCAAATTTCTTCAAGATTTCCTTTATGTACTTGGATTGAGTAATGAAAATCTCATATTTCATTTGAAGTATCTGTAAACCTATAAAATGCTTTATCTCACCGATTAATGACATCTCAAATTCTTTGCTCATTTCATTTCCAAAGTTCTTGCATAAAGAGTCATTTCCACAAAATATAATATCATCAACAAATATGGCTGAGATCAGTATTCCATTTTCATCATTCTTCATGTACATGTTGATGTTCTCACGTGTCCTTATAAAACCAATCTTAATCAAATAAGAATGCAATCTTTCATACCATGCTCTTGGTGCTTGTTTCAAACCATATAAAGCTTTGTTCAATTTACATACCTGATCTTTATTATTGTTTTCAACAAATCCTTCAGGTTGTTCAATGAAAACTTCTTCTTCTAATATTCCATTCAGAAATGCAGATTTGACATCCATTTGATATACCTTGAAGTTCTTGAAAGTAGCATAGGCCAACAGTGTTCTTACTCCTTCAATTCTAGCAACAGGTGCAAAAGTTTCACCATAATCAATTCCTTCTTTTTGAGCATAACATTTGCAAACTAATCTTGCTTTGTTTCGAATGACTTCTCCTTTTTCATTTAGCTTGTTTCTAAAAATCCACTTTGTACCAATTATATTTTTGTCCTTCGGTCTTGGGATTAGTGTCCATGTGTCATTCTTCTTGATTTGATGAATCTCTTCTGTCATAGCATTTACCCAATCTTCACTGTTAAATGCCTCTTTCACTATTCTCGGTTCAAATTCAGATATCAAACATGTGTTATGTCTCAGTTTGTTCCTTGGCATCACTGGATTATCCTTATCTCCTATAATCTGACTTGGTGCATGATGTCTTGTGACATACTTGGCTAATACAGGCTCGGTAGGCTCTGTATGATCTTCTTCATCACTCGGTAGCTGGATATTCTCTTCATTTTCTTCAACAGTCTTCTCGGTAAGACTTCTCGGTTGAACATAGACAAATTCATCATAGTCTTCTGGTTCCTTGGAATTTCCTTCATCATTTCTTTCTACAAATTCATCAATTTTCACATTTGCACTTTCTACTATTTTGTTAGATGATTTGATCAGACATTTAAATGCTTTGCTTCTGGAAGAATAACCTAGAAATGTTCCTTCTTCACTTTTCTGATCAAACTTGCCATTTCTATCATCTTTATGAACATATCATCTACTTCCAAAGATTTTAAAATAACTAACATTAGGTTTCTTATCATACCAAATTTCATATGGTGTCTTCAAAGTACCTTTCTTTAATTGAACTCAGTTCAAGGTGTAAACAGCTGTGCTTACTGCTTCTCTCCAAAATGTTTGTGGCACCTTCTTTTCAATCATCAGTGTTCTAACACAATCCACACTAGATCTGTTTCTTCTTTTAGCTATTCCATTATGATGTGGAGTTCTCGGTGCAGAGACTTGTCTTTTAATACCATGATCATTGCAAAATAAGTTGAATTCATCATATGTGAACTCTCCTCCTCTATCTGATCTAAGACATTTCAGTTGTCTTCCTGTTTCATTTTCAACTCTTGCCTTGTACCATTTAAACATTTGAAAAGCTTCTGATTTTTCCTTTAAAAAACATTACTGACATCATCCTTGAATAGTCATCCACAAATAATATGAAATACTTATCACCATAATAACTTTGAACTTTCATAGGACCACAACAATCAGTGTGCACTAGATCTAAAATTCCCTTAGAAGTGTAAGACTTACTTGTAAAGCTTGATCTTGTCATCTTACCCATCTGGCATCCTTGGCACATAGCATTCTCAAGTTTTTCAAGACTCGGTAGACCTCTTACTTTGTGCTTCTTACTTATTTTGATCAGATTATCAAAATTTACATGACAAAACCTTTTATGCCATAACCAAGTATCATCAATCTTTGCATGCAAACACTTATTCTGAGTTGAGTCAAGGTGAAATGTATTACCTTTTGTTTGTGTCCCGGTAGCAGCTAACTTTCCATTCTTGTCATGAACTTTGACAATTCCTTTCTGAAATTCTATTTGGTAACCTGTGTTGTTTAGCTGTGCTACACTCAACAAATTGCATTTCAAACCTTCAACCCAATAAACATCATTGCATCTTGCATTATCAAGAATTGTTATAGATCTTTTACCTCTTACCGGACATGGTGCATCATTACCAAATCTAACATAGCCTCCATCATAATCTTCTAACATAACAAACTTGTGTTTATCTCCTGTCATATGATGTGAGCATCCACTATCTATAATCCAAGAATCATTAGTGTTTATGTGAGATATTAGGGCTTTTTCTTCATACCTTTCTTCATCTGAGCCATCCTTGATAGCCACATAAAAAACTTCCTCTGTATCAGTCTCATCTGATTTATCATTGTTAGATTCCTCATTAGCTATTAAGCATGTCTTTCTATCTCTTCTTCTGAAGTCTTGGTGTCCTCTGTAATGGTTATCTTTATGTCTGTTATCTCACTAATCTCTCTTTTCAGTAAAATCTTTGTCAGGACAGTTAGAAGCCATATGTCCTATCTTATCACAATTGAAACATTTCAAAGGTAGTTTTCCTTTATACTTACCTTTGCCTCTCAGTAACCTTTTGGCTAATAGTGTTTCAAACTCTTCTTGCTTTCTGATTTCTTCATACAGTTTGTGTACTTCTTCCATGTTCTTCCGAAATCTTTCACTTGCTCCACTGTGATCTCCTTCAGAGTACTTATACTTTCTTTCATTGTAATCATTAGATTCATCAAGATGAAAAGAACTAAATGCAGATTCAACTTTATTTACCGAAGATCCACTGTTATTGTAGCGTCCTAAAATTGCGACACTTGCAATTTCGACTACATTTGGGTCTTCACGATGGCGGCACAACACTAAACCTGAATGGAGACCCCGAAACTTGCTTATGACACCAAAAACAACATTTTTCAGCACCCTGGCCTGATCCTCCTTGCACCCTGCTGTCCCGGGAGGTGGGACCATGGCGCCCAGCACCCTGGTCCCCCAGGACCATGGCGCCCAGCGCCCTGGTCCCTGGCCCTATTTTGGGCCCGGTCTCTTTTGGGGCTTCGGGTCTTTAAGTTTGCAAATTGGAAAATATTGTTTCCTGGTCGGCCCAAGGTCAGGAAAATCAGTCTATCAGCCCTAATTGACAAGTATATAAACTACATTTCCTCTCCCATTTGAGGAGGTTGAAAAGAGGAAATGAGCAAGAACAAAAGGCGAAAGCGATATTCAAACATTCAAACATTCAAGCATTCAAGCATTCCTTCAAGCAATTGAGCATTCTAAGTCTCTATTCAAGGCTAAGTGTTTCATTCAAGACAAGGATTCAACCATTGAAGAGGAGATCACATACAACATACAACATACTACATACATTACACCTTCACATGTAAGAATACAAACATTCTTACAACAAGGTATCAGTACTTGTTTACATTACAAACATTTACATTTACAGCATTCTCATTTCTTGGTTAATTCCAAAACCGGGGTTTGACCTAAAGGCAAACCCCTCATCCCTAACCCCCCAATCGTCCTCTCTTTTCTGTGTGTAGGTTGCAGGTACGCGGCTGTAATTGAAGATCTGGAATCCTTGTGCAGAGATGAACAGATCCCCCTTCGTTTCGCGGATTTTTTGGAGGACCGTGTGCACGTCGGGCGCCATCGTCCCGTCAAATTTCGCTCAAATTTGTAGAACAACACCATCTCGACATTTTACTACTAATTCCAGGTTCGTAGCTTCATCCCATATCCCTATCTCTGTTTATAAGCGAATCTTTCCTACTTTACATGCATTCCTAGTTTAATCTTTCTATCTACATTCTTTACAAAAGAGGGTATCCTTGATGTCACAACCCTTGAAACTCATTTAGAATCCAATCTTGCATTGTGTGGGATTGGATCTTGTGGATTTCAACCCCTCTTTTGAATGTAAAGTCTCTCCTAAGTGAAAACCATCAACCCTAGTGACTCTCCCTTCTCTCTCCTTGGAGTTGGGGAGGGGAGAACAACTAGGGTTCGATTTTTCCGCTTTACAGTTATCAAAATTACTTAACTCAAATGCATGTAGCTTACCAATAGTGGCATCCAAAGAAACTGGCATATTAGGTACAGACCTCAATTCATTGATTGCAGAGACTCGGATTGCATAAGCTGGTAGAAGGGTTCTTAACAACTTACTTGTTATATCATTTCCTTTAATAGTTCCACCTACTCCTTTGATTTGATTGACAATCTCCTTTAGTCTTGTACTATACTGAGTTATGTTCTCACCTTCATTCATCCTTATAGATTCAAGTTGTCCTCTCAGACTGTCTACTTTTTCTCTTTGAACATGTTCATCTCCTCCATATACTGATATGAGCTTATCCCACATTGATTTTGTATCATTGCAGCCTTCTAGATCATTAAACTCTGAATCGGTCAATGCAGATGTTATTTCAATCATTGCTTGAATATGTTCTTGCTTCACCTTTATCTCTTCCATAGTCAATGGATAGGTGCTCAGTGTAACAAAATCATTCTCCAGATAGTATACAACATATTCTCCAACTCCTGATAGATGTAGCCTCATCCTTTTCTGCCATGTAGAGAAACTTGACTTGTTCAGCTTCGGTGCATCCCTCTTATACATATTTGGATCTTTAACTCAAGTGCCTTTAAACTTTCCTTCCGGAGTCCAAAGCTTTGATACCAATTGATAGTTCTGATACTTAATATAATTACAGATCCAATAGCCAACAAGATGAGAGGGGGGGGGGGGGGGGGGGGGTGAATCATACAAACTTAATCATCCATAAAAACATCAGATTCAACCTCGGTAACATATATCAGTAATATAACCAAAACTGTTAAACATGCAAACTCAAAAGAATATGAACAATATAAACCTCATAACACTAGATTTAACATGGAAACCCAAATAGGGAAAAACCACTGTGGGATTTCAGACCCACTAAGAAATATACTCTTCTAGAGTATGCTCGGTTAAAAGCAAATCCTGTTAACGATTACAAACACATTGCTAGATGTGACCCGGTTAAGGGATTTCCCTCAGATATGTTAGGATATTCACTTTGTTAGAAGTGATCTTGTTAAAGGATTTCAAACATTCAATCAGAATGTCACCTTGCTAGAGGATTTACATATAAGACTGTTAAGTCCACTTGGTTAAGAGATTTTCTGTCACTTTCACATAATAACAGTAATAAAAATATATCTACAACTTCACATCTAAAATGCTAAAGCAAATTCCTATTTTTTCAATACAATCTAGACATAGAACTAATCTTGTCTATCTGTTGGGCTTCTATACTCTGTTATTCTAACAGGTCTTCAAGCTTTTGTGCTCGATAATCACTATGCAGCATCCTTGTGCATACACTTGCCTGCATACATTGTTTATCAATAGTTTCCTATTTATAAACAATTAGGTAACTACTTAATCTCCTTGATCACATTTCCCATGATCAATCATAGCCATTAGTCTTCGATCTTGTCCAAGTTCAATGCATCTTTCGATCTGAAAATGTTTTACCCCACCTTGGAACTTACATAATAGTCTTGGAACTTGTGCCAGGGTATTGTGGTTCAATCTGAGCTATAGATCTTTATGCCGACTTTCCATTGCCTTAGATTAGTTAACAAACTTCTTCCACGGCTTACCAATCATTTAATCCGCTCCATCTCATCAGCTTCCTTTATTAAATACCGTATGTAAACATTTAATGCATTTTGTTATAGCTCGGTTACAACTCGGTAACAACTCGGTGAATACTAAACTCCACTTGATAGACATTCCGCCTTCATTAACCGATAGCAATAACCTTAGGGTTTACCGACTAGGTTCCTTAGGGTTTACCGACTAGGTTCTTTGCTTGATAACATAGTATAGTATTAACCTTTACAATTTACAACATATGTATGATGTTTAAACAATCTAAAACATCATGATCTCATCATTGTCTGACTCGGTAGTAGTTTCCCATTGAATACCTTATTCATCATATTCTTTCATGTGTCTTTTACCGACATCTTTATAATCTTCATATCATTCTTCTCAAGATATGGCAACATCATACTGAATTAGAAAATCAATTTCTTGACATCAATGACAAAATAATAATATCAAGATAGTAAAGCATCTTTAATCAGTTATATCCATAATCATCAACAACCTTCTCAATATCCTTAAGAAATGCCAACAGTCTTTCATTGTCTGTTATAATGCAATATTGCCAACACATGATTCCTACAAATCATCTTCTTAATTCATTCTTCTAGAAACTTCCTAAACTCACTTAACATTATTCTTCTAATTTTTTATTCCCTCCACTCATTCTCTCTCCTAGTCAAATTCTCCTACAAATATTAATCCCACCTAACATTTCCTCTAATCCCCCTCCTAATGAGTCGTTAATGGTTAATCATCATGATTAGCCACAAAATCAACTCTTTGTCCTTTTCATCCAGCCACTAGCTTTAAATGCTCTTTTCCTAGGTGAATGTAAGATTTTCGAAATCACACGTTCGTCTAGGCATCCCCTCTCCCAAGGAATTTTTAATTCCTTTTTATTCCTTCAATCCCCATAATATCCTTTTTTGGAGAATTTTTAATTCCTCCAATGCATCTTGTGGAGTGTGGAGATACGAAATGCCTTTAAGGCATATTTCTTGGTCTCCACACCCTCTCTTGGACCTTGCGTGAGCTCACAAGTAAATCTTAGCCCTTCATCTCGAATTCATCCTAGCCATCTGTTTTCCTCTCCTCTTCCTATAAAATAGGGTTCCATCCCTTCATTCTAAACATCTTGAAATCCAATAAGTTTATTTCTGCCCTTTTGAGCCCAGGAAATCATCTTTGCAGCTTCATCATTTTCATCCTTATCATCCTCCTGAAATCCCTTTCATGTTGTGCACATCATTGGATAGCCATCCACATCCAGCAATCAAAGGAGCACATCAAGTGGAACATTATCAAGGGGCGCCTTCACTTCATCAAGCTCAATCCGAAGGAGAAGGTAAAATAGCAAGGTGAAATGGTCTTTTAATGATATGTTAGCATTCTGCATGTTTATTTCGTTATGTTTTGATCATTTGACCTTCAAATCTGTTTTCCCCTCTTCACCCATCTTCCCTAATTGATGTGGAATCCCCTTTGGGCCATCGTAGATTGCTCTGATACCAAAAAATGATGCAGATTTGACCTTTGTCCTCTGCATGCTAGTCTCCAAAAGTAACACAACTTGATTCATAAATAAAACCCCCATAGCACACCCACTACTAAAGAGATAACAAACAATTAAATTGACTACTCAAATAAAAATATAAAATAGCTTCCATAACCATTAACATCTGAACTCATAATTAAAAACTATGAAAGAATACCTAGATAACAAAACTTGAGAAATATTTTAAATTTTAAAATCCAAAAGAAAATTTAACTTCTGAAGTGTGAAACTTCTACACATTCGAAGAAAAACTAGTCCTCACAACCTATGTATTTGATCCAAAACAAAAGGACCAACAACTTCCCTCAAAAAGGAGAAAGAAAACCAAAATTTACAATTGTCCAAATTGATAGCTGCCACCCAAAAAGGAGCACACCAACAACTAAGAAATGCACAAGTATCTAATGAATAGTGGAACCTCATCCATTACTAAATTGTTACATCTTCTTTGCCTTGAAAAGATTCAACAGTTACATTATCATAGGTGGCCACTTTCAAGTTATGGTATTTGTAGGTATAGAAACTTGAGATTTAACAAATTTTATAAGTGATTATTATAATGATGAACATTATATATTTATGTCTTTTTTTTAATGTTTTGGGTTAATGTATAACATGGGGCATCTCTTGTGGAGGTTAGCATTCATCAAGTTCTTTGGTTCCTCTTCAGACTCACCCAGTTTTAATCTTGGCTCAAAGGTTTCTACTCTTCAAATAAATTCATTAGTGTTCCTTCATGGACCTGTGTTCCTCCTGCCTTGTCTTCCTTAATTGACATGGATTCTCCTTTGGGCCATCGTAGATTGCTCTGATACCAAAAAATGATGCAGATTTGACCTTTGTCCTTTGCATGCTAGTCTCCAAAAGTAACACAATTTGATTCCTAAATAAAACCCCCATAGCACACCCACTACTAAAGAGATAACAAACAATTAAATTGATTACTCAAATAAAAATATAAAATAACTTCCATAACCATTATCATTTGAACTCATAATAGAAAACCATGAAAAAATACCTAGATAACAAAACTTGAGAAATCTTTTAAATTTCAAAATCCATAAAAAAATAAACTTCCAAAGTGTGCAACTTCTACACATTCGAAGAAAAACTAGTCCTCACAACCTATGTATTTGCTCCAAAACAAAAGGACCAACAACTTACCTCAAAAATGAGAAAGAAAACCAAAATTAACAATTGTCCAAATTGATAGCCATCACCCCAAAAAGGAGCACACCAACAACTAAGAAATGTACAAATATCTGATGAATAGTGAAACCTTGTCCATTACTAAACTATTACATCTTCTTTGCCTTGAAAAGATTCAGAAGTTACATTATCATAGGTGGCCACTTTCAAGTTATGGTATTTGTAGGTATAGAAAAATGAGATTTAACAAATTTTATAAGTGATTATTAAAATGGTGAACTTTATATATTTATGTTTTTTTTAATGTTTTGGGTTAATGTATAACATGGGGCATCTCTTATGGAAGTTAGCAGATAACATCATTTGATCCTAATTTTATTATCAAACATCTCGATGAGTTAATTTTGCTCCTCACATTTATCATTCATTGCTTTGGTTCAAAGTCCATGATAAATAGTTCAAATTACATACTATGCATAGTGTATAGAAGGGCAAACCCTGATCCAAATAATTCTATAGGAACTAGTAAGAAAAGTCGAAAGAGCATCAAGGAAGAGAAAATATAGAAGAACTATTATCACATCAATATTGCATCATTAATAGAGGAGCATGTGCTATGTGCTTACTTTTCCTTAACCTTGGTTCATCATCGTGGAGTCAATCCATCAAGGGTCTAACGATATAATGTACCAGCATCCTACGGATCAAGCAATCTTGCATAACTCAAAAATAGAATCATTTCATTTTGGTCCCATGAATACCATCATATATGTGTAGGGAATTGTGTCGCATTTTGATTCAGATTGCATCACTCTATCAAAAAATCTCTATAAAAAAGTGAAAATAATTTAAAAGGCGGAAATGAAGGGGGAGCAAGACAAAATATATTGAAAATAAATTGTAAATACTACAATAGGTTTCTAAATCAAGTGTAACCTCTACCATTGAAATGAAATATTATTATATTATTTTTCTACATCTTTCGGTATGTGCTGAAACTGAGATACATCCTTCCATATACGGATAGATATCTATATTTAAAAACTTTTTATCCCAGATTCTAGTTACTAGTGCAAAAATTCCTCACTACAAACCAGCCAGTCATCTTTACTAATTGAACGTGTTGATTTGAAGGAATTTCAGGGCCCACCCGGATTCGAACCAGGGACCGCCTGATCTGCAGTCAGACGCTCTACCACTGAGCTATAGGCCCAAGATGAAATAATTTTCGGCGTACGTTTTAGTGTTTATAACTTAAGTGCTCAAGATAAACTCGGGCAGTCCAAACATGAAACGATAAAAGCGTTCGGAATGTTCAGTCTCTTTAAACAATTCCAAAAGCTCCTTTCGTTTTGGTTCAAAATATAGTAAAACTCGTTTATATATAATATTTAAAATAAGAAAATTACAAAAAAAAAATTGAAAATTTAGAGAGTAATTTATAAATAATAAAATAAATTTTGAGTTAGAAAAATTCTTAAATATATAAAAATGATTGTTAAAATATCAATTTTGATTTTTAAAAAATCTTTTTAAAAAAATCTTAATTTATTTAAAAAAATTTAAACAGTAAATTTTAATAAAAAAATAAATTTTGAGTTAGAAAATTTCTTAAATATATAAAAAATAATTGTTAAAATAAAAATAAAGGATGCAAATAAATTAATATGATTTTTTAAAAATCAAAATTGATATTTTAGATAAATGTATCTAATATATTTATATTAATTTATAAATATAATTTGTATAATACAAATTTTGCATTTGAATTGTAAAGGTTGACAATGGAAACATTACCATGATTATGAAGTCATAGGTGACCACTTTCAAGTTATGGCATTTGTAGCTATATAAAATTGAAATATAACAAATTTTATAAGTGATTATTATAATGGTGAGCATTGCATATTATGTCTTTTTTAAAGTTTTAGGTTTATGAGGTTGTGTGTATTAGTTGGTGTATAAGATGGGGTATTTCATGTGGAAGTTAACAAATAACATTATTTGATCCTAATTTTATTATCATTCATCTCAATGAGTCAATTTTCATCCTCACATTTATCATTCATTGGTTTGGTTTGAAGTCCCTCATGAATAGTTCAAATTACACACTATGTAGTGTATTGAAGGGTGCACACTAATTCAAATAAAACATATGGGAATTAGTAAGCAAAGTTGAAAGAGAATCAAGTAAGAGAAAATATAGAAGAGCTATTATTACATTGATATCACATAATTAATAGATGTTCACTACTATGTGCTTACTTGTTCTTAACCTTGGTTTATAATCGTCGAGTCAATCCATCAAGGATCTAATTAAATAATGTAAGAGCATCTTAGGGATCAAACAATCTTGCATAACTCAAAAATAGTTTCTTAATGCTGGTTATTTTTTAAAGGTTTTATTTGTTATCTTAGGTGTTTTATTCTTGCCCCGACTTCATTTTTTTGACTATCTACTAATTATTTATTATGAGTTCTAGAGGAATTATTTCTCTCCTGCAACATAATATATTTATTATAGTTTCCCCAAATTGTAGTCATAGCATAGTGTTGAGATTATGAACATGTCTGCATGTCAAATATTATATTTTTGTTCCTTGCTATAAATTGTGGCTTTTTCTTTTGCCAAAATGGATCTATTTTAGTTTATACACATAAATTTAAATTTCTTACTAGTTATAAGGTCATATAATTAAGTATGTGTCCTAGATAGGTTCATAGTGGAAGCTACACTAAGTTCCAAAGCTTATTTTTTATTTTTTTAGATTTGTGTTTGGAATCACTTTACAAACATCAAGGGAATGCATCCAATCTTGAGGATAATGTATGGAATCATTTCATTTTTGTCCCATGGTCACCATCATATGTGTGTAGCAAATTGTACCACATTTTGGTTTGGATTGCCTCACTATGTGAAGGGATTTCTATGAAAAAGGTGAAAATAATTTGGAAGAAGGAAATGATGAAAGGAAGCAAGGTACATGGAAATGCTTTCTACACCAATCTAATGAGAGGAGATACTACAAAATTTTCTTAAAACTCTTAACAACTACTGAGATGCACATATTATGAATAAAATAACATGCAACAAATCAATAATACTATAACACAAGTTGTACATGGGCAAAACCCTTTTGAGAGAAAAACCCCACACTCCAAAATCCTTCTCAATGTATTAGGATAAACAATGGTTTTACAATCACTTGTACAGTAAGTCTTTTTCACAAGAGTTTACAATGTCATTATCTAGAGCTATTCTGGTAGCATAATATTACCGACAACTTACAACATACAGAATGCTCTCCAAGGCATCCAATATATAGAGAAAACAAGAAAGGAGGAAGCTTCTAAACCAAGCAAAAAGAGATGGGCATCCAAATCTATGTGGCACATTTTTCAACCATTTGTAATAATGCAAGCAACACTTGTACGAGATTATCTAGCCTCTCTTACATGCCTTCAAACTTGGACACCTAATTTTTGTCATAGGTAGGTATGACAATTGCTCTTACACACCTTATAACTGCCATATGATTTGACATAACTTACAACACTTACAACTATAACAAAATCCATCATAACAAACTATTAATAGATGATTCTCTTACTTACTTTCATTACCCAACTTGGACACCCACCTTCTCCACGCAAAGATGTCACATGACACTTGGCCAACCCATCATAGAATCTAGTTCTTATGCGTCATAACTTGTCATAGGAATTTGTTATTCATCATGTTATTATAACCTATTGTGTGTTGCTCAAGATGTTGAAATGTGAAAAAAAATCTCTACCACAAAGTTTGATGTCTACCTCCCCATGTAGCAACAAAAAAATTCTTGTTGAACCTCCCATGACATCTCCTAGCATGATGACAACTCAACATGCCAAGTCACATTAAATAATGAAATAGGACATGCAAGAAAAAAAAATAGGCATAATTAAGTGCAATAATTGAATAAACCAATGCTAGGAAATACTAAGGTTGAGACACATTAATTCCCAACAAATGAAGGGAGGGGGAAGGCAAAAAAGATTGAAAATAAATCATAAATTTTGGTATAGATTATCATTTCTAAATCAAGTCTAACATCTACCATTAAAGTAATATATATAATATATTTTTCTACATATTTCTCTTCTTTCATGTCTAAAGAATTTGGTTCATGCTATGCACTTTTACATTTAATTTTTAGTTTATCCATTTGGGTTACATAATTTTAGTATTTAATTTATCCTTCTACTAGAATAAATTTCCTCTAATTTTAGAGTTACAACTCCCTCATATGATGAAATTTGAGTTTTTAAAGGGGGTATATTTTTAACTAGAAAGTGGGAAAGACAAAACTACAATGGAATGAAATAACTCAAAAGAGGAGATGGAATAAAATAATAACACATAGTTATCTCTTAGAGTGATAAGTACACATGTATGATAGACATAGATTTAACTTTAAAATAATAATTATTGTGTAGAGTCGTAGACTAGTTTACTATCTTAAAATGAATCCATAGATTAAGAAACACATTAATAACTAATATATGAATATCACACATTCAAATATCTATCACTCACAATAGGAAATGAGAATATAGAATAATAGCATCACACAAACTTCCAAGATTCTTTTATTCTAAATGCTTAGTAATTCAAAAGTTAACATACTTATAATTATTCCCAATTCATAAAAGTATCACCCAAAAATTCACTATCTTTTTTTTAGTCTAACTATGATATAAAAAAGATCTTCTTCGTTTTCGTCAATTTTTTTTTTATATATATATATAATTTGCAAATGAAACTTTAAACTATTCAGGAAAACTTAAAGAAATCCCTCAAAATTTAGGGGACTTCTAACATTTCATTAAAGTCCCAAAATAATAATTAAAATAAATTAATTCTCTGCTAAGATGGCACAACATTAGTATCGATGTTATATTTTCCATTTAATGGTGATTGGTGTTTTTGTGTAACATGTTTGTTCCTGTATGCTTCAAATTATTTGATAATAGGTCTTAGCTCACTATGTCTTGGAATGATTATGTTGTTAGTTCTTAATCTCCACAATACCTTAATGTCATCAACATATTCTAACCTATTTTGGTAATCAACAATATGACCTATACTTTGTGTCAATGATGTGTTGATATCACTTACTTTTCCCATATTTTTCATGTAGAATGTTTGTCTCTTGAACGAATCCTTGATCTTTGCTTTAAAGTTGTTTCTACCAACATGGACATCCATTATTTATAGGCTCACTTGATCACATAAGCAGATAGATGATTTATAGGCTGACTTGATCACATAAGTAGATAGATAGGAGGTCAAATTTGACATCTTTCTTAATTTGGCCACACTCTTTTAACAACTTTTAATACTCTTGATTTTTTTTTAGGGCTATTATCTTCCATTGTATGTTATTTTTTTCATATAATGCACCTTTTGTTATTGGAGTGAGCTAGGATCTATTCGATAACTAACTTGTCCATCCCTAGTTTTATTAGTCCCTTTAGTTTATTATCTATCATTAGCCAATTAGCTTATTCTTTTATAGAGGTTTTGATGTCCTCATTAATTTTCCTTCTTTCTAACTTATACACCGTCATGTATTTTCTTGACTTCTTCAAAGAATCTTGATACTTTATTTATGATTCCATTGACCATAAAGCTTATACTTTTGAAAATTTCCTCTCTACGAACTAAAATCACATAAACAAAATCAATCTAGTCTATAGGTTGAGTTGAAGTGTCTATAATAGATTTTAAACAGGATGTTAAAAATTTTACCTGCTACTTGAGTTTGACTTTATAATTTTTATCATTTTCAATTCTCTCTACCAATCTTGTAGATAATAATTAAAAATTATGAACATCTCCATCTTATGGGAGAGGCCTCGAGTTGATTCAATGATGCTAAAGTCCTTTTATGTCACCTTAATAGCACCATTCTGAGTAGAGGGGTGAGTAATCTCCATCTACAAATTCCTAGAGGAAACATTTGACATCCATTTGGAAGTAGTATTTATTTTTTTAGGTTGGAGAGTCCATTGTAATAAGCTTGCAACAACATACTTTTCTAGAAAATTAAATTCTATAACCTTTCTCTTCTTAGATTACATTTGTTGTAACCATGTAATGGGAGTAGTAAGAAGAGTATCAAAAAGATTTCTAGCATGTACAAAGAGAATTTTAGGCATCTATTAATAAGAGTGTCAAAAGTTGACATGTCAAAAGAAGATAAGTGAGATGTATTAGAGGTGACAAGGTGATCTTGGTATGTACAAGAAGGTGATGGATTTTGTGTAAAATGAGGGGGTGAAGATGGGTCACTTACCTTTGAAGAAGATGATGATATGTTCATCATTTCCTCTTCACCTGCACCTTATTTGATTGTCTCCAATGTTTCTTTTTTTTATCCTTCCCTTGTTTATTTTTTTGGAGCATCTTCGAAAGTCCTTTTCTAATCATTTTTAGGTGGTTATTCATCTCCATCTTGAGCTCTAGTATCTTGCGTATTTTCAATAGACAATGTTGTGCAAGGAGGAGTAGGATGCACCTAACTTGTATTTTCTCATTTTGTAGTTCTTTTTGTCCCTAATACATTTGGATCTGTTTTCTCTATTGCTTTCTTTATTATCCATTCTTTTTTAATTTTAAGCACAACTGTTGCTCTCCCTTTTATGTTTTTAATCTCATTATTACTCTAATTAAAAGCTAAATGGGCATCATTTGCACATGATAAGAATATATTTGGTCTACCAAATCAAATTCATCATCTTCCAAGCCGTGGATATGTTGTCATTATGATGCATTTTGTATGACCGGTGAAATGGTTGTCATTGTTGGCAACATCATCTTCTAAGTCTCTACAGTCCATCGGTAAAGGAGCAAAGGGTAACCAGTGAAGAACAATAGTCCTTATTCCTATCGGCAGTAAGTAGACCGATATACGGGGGTTAACCAGCTAAGCAATGAGTAGACCGACATACAGGGGTTAACCGGCTAAGCAGTGAGTAGATTGGTATACAGGGGTTAATCGGCTAAGAAGAAAGTAGATTGGTATACAGGAGGTAACCGGTTAGGCAGAATTGAACCGGTACTGTAGACACCTAAAATTGTCATGTCTAATTAAATAAATATCTTTATTTATTTAATTATCTAAGCTTAATTCTTCTATTAATTAAATAAATCCTTATTTATTTAATTAATTCATTTATCCTCTTCTAGCCTTATTTCTCATTTAAATAAATACATTTATTTATTTAAATTATCCTTTTCCTAAATTAAATAAATATCTTATTTATTTAATTGATCCCACTTCTTCTATTAATTATATAAATCTTTATTTATTTAATTAATTCATTAGTCTTTTCTACCCATGACACATGTCATTCATCTCTTAATTCATATACTACCTACCCCTTTCATTATTTTATTATTTCTTCTACCTACCCTCTAATCATAGCCGACCTCCTTTTACACCTCTCAATCTTATCCCTCCATTTCATATTGTGTCTTCTATATAAGGAGATGCTTTCCTCATTATCAAACCCTAACGATTCGTTCTAATCAATTTATGTAATTTGACTACACTACGATCCTACTTGCAACCACATTCCGTTCTTTGTTGAGCTCTTGTGCACATAAAATCTGAGAGCAAATACATCAAACAAGATCAATGGAGATAGGAAGAATGGAGATCCAAACCCTATTGGACATGTGATGGTATAATCTTTGTGATTTCATTTGATTTGCATTGTCTTAGGTAATCTTCATATGTTATGGTGGATCTTTGTTGTTGTTAGGCTAGGGTTTTGTGGTTGAATTCATTTAGTCTTTCAATATCGTTATTATTGTTATCCATTTTCACCATATACATTTTGGCACGCCCAGTGGGACTCTTGGCCCTTTTGCATTTAACATCCTTGTTGCAGATTGTGTATTTTAAAGTTGCAATCTGACGTTTTCGACAACATTTTGATATTTTCGCGTCTGTGCACTTTCGGATCGCGTTTTTGATTTTCTAGCGCGTCTGTGACATCTAGAGTCGCGTCTGTGTTATTGGCAATATTCTATTTTGCAGGTTCCAGGAAAACGCGTTTGTGTTATAAAATCGTGTCTGCGCTGTTTTTAGCCGCGTTTGTGTCCAGAAGATGCGTCTGCATTCTATAGTCTCATCTGTGTCTCACAGAACCGCGTCTATGTCACCCAGTCGCATCTGTGTTGAGGGTAATCGCGTCTGTGTTTACCAGTTTCAAATTTTGGGTTTTTATTGGTTCAGTTTTCGGATTTTGCATTTAGGGTTTCAGATCTGGTTTATTTTGAGCTAACATTTTCAGATCTAGCTAAAGAAATTGGTGCAGCTTGTCTTGAAAGTTAAATCGTTTGGTTGAAGGCCCCTATTTTCACAAAGTCTTTTGGGTTTAAAATTTACCTAACTTGTGTGCTTGCAGGAAGGGGTAATCATTTGAAACAATCCAAACTACTAACAACTCTTTGTTGCAGGTCCTTGGCAAGGGCTTTTGGATTTTTATTGTGTGCCTTGTTTTCATAGACTAGCAAACACTTCAATTGGTGCACTAAAATTGAATCATTGTCTTTTGTGTCTTGAGCAATAGGCTCTTTTTGTTTAATCTTTAGAGGGCCTGTTTTCCCATGTGGTCATTAGGACTACTAGTGAGAAGAGAACGACCCAAGTGGTAGCGAGGAAAACCCACCTCTTTCGAACCACTATAAACAAATGTATTCATGGTGAAAACTATGGATAACGTGTGCGGATTAGTTCATACTAACACTATGTCTCCCCATAAACCCGTTTGATCAAATTTATTTGATCAGTTGTAGGGCGTAACCCCTACCGGCTGGGAGCCTTCTGTATTTACAGAGCTAAAAGTGCTGCATGTATGGCCACACGAGCGGATGCCCTTACTAGCACCTTTTTGTTTTAGAAGCCCAAATCCTTCTAGTTGTTGGGGCAGGAGGTCGGACCTCTGGTAGCAGCCCACACACATACGGTTCTTAGTAGAGATACAAAGTTCACCATGGGGAGTTTTCGTGGGGACTGATGTTTGGCTGACCTGAGAAGTGAGTGTCGAGGGTGGAGCTAGTGAGGTCAAGCATCTAAGTATCCGCTCTGAATAGCGTAGCCTCGAGGGTAAAACCCCATGTGGGATCAACAACTATTGTCTTGGCTAGCCATAAGAATTGTGCTTGACTTATTTTAAACATTCAAAACATTCAAGACCAAATAGCAAAACATTGTGTCTTTTGTTTCTTCAAGTGTATGCAAAACATTTTTACATCAAACAACACACTTTTCTTGGAGTCATTTTTGAGTCTAGACACTTGCAAACATTGAGTCCTCATCAACATTGTGTCCTCTTGTCACGAAAATCAGTCAAACAATCAGATTTGGTCACAACAAAATGACTTCACAAATTGGAAAAAATTGCACAAATTTTACAGAAACACGTCTGTGTCGGACATAATAGCGTCTGTGTTTTATAACCACGTCTGTGAAGGGCAGAAATGCATCTGTGTTCCCAGAATAAACATTACACTTGTAAAGCAGAAAAATTGAACCCTAGTCGTTCTCCCCTCCCCAACTCCAAGGAGAGAGAAGGGAGAGTCACTAGGGTTGATGGTTTTCACTTAGGAGAGACTTTACATTCAAAAGAGGGGTTGAAACCCACAAGATCTAATCCCACGTGATGCAAGATTGGATTCTATATGAGTTTCAAGGGTTAAGACATCCAGGATACCCTCTTTTGTAAAGAATGTAGATAGAAAGATTGAACTAGGAATGCATGTAAAGTAGGAAAGTTTCGCTTATAAACAGAGATAGGGATACGGGATGAAGCTGCAGACCTGGAATTAGTAGTAAAATGTCAAGACGGTGCTGTCCTGCAAATTTGAGCGAAAGTTGACGGGACGATGGCGCCCAGCGTGCACACGGTCCTCCGAAAAATCTGCGAAACAAAGGGGGATCTGTTCGTCTCTGCACAAGGATTCCAGATCTTCAATTACAGCCGCGTACCTGCAACCTACACACAGAAAAGAGAGGATGATTGGGAGGTTAGGGATGAGGGGTTTGCCTTTAGGTCAAACCCCGGTTTTGGAATTAACCAAGAAATGAGAATGTTGTAAATGTAAATGTTTGTAATGTAAACAAGTACTAATACCTTGTTGTAAGAATGTTTGTATTCTTACATGTGAAGGTGTAATGTATGTAGTATGTTATATGTTGTATGTGATCTCCTCTTCAATGGTTGAATCCTTGTCTTGAATGCAACACTTAGCCTTGAATGGAGACTTAGAATGCTCAATTGCTTGAAGGAATGCTTGAATGTTTGAATGTTTGAATGTTTGAATATCGCTTCCGCCTTTTGCTCTTGCCTATTTCCTTCCTTCCTTTCTAGGAGAGGAAAAGTAGTTTATATACTTGTCAATTAGGGCTGATAGACTGATTTTCTTGACCTTGGGCCGACCAGGAAACAATATTTTCCAATTTGCAAACTTAAAGACCCGAAGCCCCAAAAGAGACCGGGCCCAAAATAGGGCCAGGGACCAGGGCGCTGGGCGCCATGGTCCTGGGGGACCAGGGCGCTGGGCGCCCTAGTCCAGAAGGACCAAGGTGCTGGGCGCCATGGTCCCACCTCTAGGGACAGCAGGGTACAAGGAGGATCAGGCCAGGGTGCTGAAAAATGCAGTTTTTGATGTCATAAACAAATTTTGGGGTCTCCATTCAGGTTCCGTGTTGCATCGCCATCGTGAAGACCAAAATGCAGTCGAAATTGCAAGTGTCACAATTTTAGGACGCTACATTTAGCCCCCACTTTAGCGGGAGTATAAGCGTATGCTCATACTTCCGGTAAATTACAAGGAAACAACATTGAAAAACTTTCACCACGTTAAGGAGGCAAGATACACCAAGCCCCCAGTGGACTAAGGATCTTACGACTTCGATTGACAAAGTAAAAGGGAAGATCATGAGGGAGAACCATGACTGTTAGTAGTAAGGTTCCCTCACTATGAGTCATGCAAGAAAGATATCAAAAATTTTCAAGGCAAAGCTAAATTTGTCAAGAAATTTTCAAGTATCTTGAAAAGATATGAACGGGATTTATGCCCCCCTACGTTAAAGCGATCGCACATGCCTCACCGGGGGTGATTTCTTTAAGGTAGTGATACATATAAGAAATGAGAAAGGAGCACGTTATCACAAGGATTTAGCCCCCAAGTGTGAGATAAGCCCAAGGATAATAGACACAAAACACAAAGCACAAGGTGACTTCGCTTTCCTCGGGGTCAGTATGTTGTATGATAATTCATGTATATCATATGTATGTATGCATAATTGTTCTTCATTCCCCAATCAAGGAAGGTCACCTAGAAGAAGGGAACACATGTGTCTTTTGAGTCAACATGAGAGAGACCAAAAGAGATCTCAATGTTTTGCATCGTCCTCAAGTAGACAACACTAAGGACAACAAATAGAAGAATGAGAATAACACATAGAAGAAGTAACAAAAGAGATCAAGAGAGGAGGAGAGAGTCTACTATGCTAATGAAACTAGTCCAGCATGTCATCTACCCCCGATCTTGCTGATCAATATTTCGGGAAGGCAGGAAACACGCTAGAGGAGGAACATCCAACACAGCAGATGGAGCTATCACAAGATCCAAACAAGGGCTATGTTCATGTTCCGAGCCACATTGTTCTTGTCTAGGAGCTAGGATAAGTGCTTTAGAAAATTCGTTAGATAAATGGTTATCAACATCAACATATTCATACTCACTATTAGAATGAACAGGAGTAACATTTTCATCATGAATAATATTTTCATCATGAATAACATTTTCATCTATATCATCATCAAGATTTATAAAAATAGGATCTTTAACTCGCACAGGATCAAGACCATCATGCATCTTATGTTTAGGAGATTTTGGCTCAATCATCGGCTGAGGAGAAAATGGAATAATATTGGCTGAAGGTGTTTTTGGGGATTGCAAAGTTTGAAAAGCAGTTGCCTGAGCTCTAAGACGACGCTTTCGTCGACGTTCACGTGCAGAATGATTTCGTCTAGTCTTAGTAGGAAGTTGAGAAGATTGAGGAGGAGGAATGTTCTCATCCTTATCACTTGGGTGTTTAGGTTGTGGTCTCTTAGGTTGAATAATAGGAGAAGAGGAAGGTCTCTTCTCTCCATAAGAGGAAGGAGGAGGAACTGCTCCATATAAGGGAGGAATATTTGGTTTAGGAAGGAGACCAAGTCCATCATGACGAGGAGGTATAGGTCTACTTTTAGGATGTTTATTAGATATAGGCATAGTCACATTCATAGGAATGGGTTGGGAATCTTCTTGAGGAAAGACATTAGTTTTATCTTTCAAAGGAAGAACTTCCTTCTCAAGAACGATAGGAATGTCAAGTTTGGGTGTTCTAGGTTCACTTAGAGATAGGATCATATCTTTTTTCCACTTTTGATAAGATTTAAAAAGATGATCACTTCGCGGAGGGAGAGATTGGAATTGTTTAGGCCAAAAGTAATCAATAGGAACGCTAGAAGTTCTTTCAGCTAGTTTAAAGAGGCTATGATTGACAGTAACAACTTCACCATTATGGGGAAATTTCAAATACTTGTGAATAGGAGAAGCAATAGCTTTCATGGAAGATAGCCAAGGATAGCCTAGCTTCACACGAAATTGTTCAGATGATGGAATAATAGCAAAGTCCACATCAAGGGATTTGTTATGGACCTCAATAGGTAGTGTTATAAAACCAATTGCAGGAGAAGAAAATGCATCAAATAGTTTCACAACCACATTTGTTTCGTCATAGATCAATTGATTCAATTGCAAAGTAAAAAGAAATTCTTCAGTAATGATATTAACCATACAAGAAGGATCAATAAGCACTCCCCGGCAAGGTGTATTCTTGACTTTTGCAACTATATATAAAGGACCATCAGGTGCCCTGATAGTTTCACTAGAATCAAATGTGGTGGAAGGTTCTTTAGGAATTTTCTGCTGCTCTACAAAGTTAATCACATTCGGAGTCATAGACACAAGATCATCAGGTGAGACAGAGGAATCAGTAGTATCAATTGCATTAGAGGTATGAGAAGGTAATGGATCGGTCAAAATTTGAGGATTTTGGTTAGGAGGAGCTACAGATGTGTTTCCTTTATCATTCACTCCAGAAACAGAAATAGTATTATTATCAATCAAATCTTGAATTTTACCCTTCAAAGCAAAACATTTTTTAGTATCATGCCCAGGATGACGATGAAATTGACAAAAAGATTTGTTATCAAAATAGGGTGAGTTAATCTTTGCAGGATCTATTTGCCTTATAGGAGGAAGAGTAAGCACATTTTGTTCCAATAACTTATTCATAATACTATGCAATGATTCATTCAAAGGAGTAAACTTTCTTTCTTTCTTGAAAAACTTAGAAATAGGAGGCACACCTGATGCTGCATTCACATTGTTGTTGATGATGTTTTCATTGAATTTAATGGACTCTCTGTTCGGTTTAAACTTCCCAAATGGTTGTTGACTACTATCACCCTTATCACTCAGAGCCATAGGATTTGCTTGTTCCATTTGACTCACAGTCAGTTGATAATTGTGAAGAGTTGCGCACAACTATTGGAAAGAAGTAAACTCAGAAAACAGGAGTTTTTCTCTAATGTCTTTTTGTAAATTAGAAATAAAGATTCTTTGAATGTCATTGTCAGGTACTGGAAAAGAAATTTGAGCATACAAATGCTTATATCTACCAATGAAATCGGTCACTTTTTCTTTAACACCTTGTTTACAATGCATTAAATCAATCAAAGTAACTTTAAGACTTATATTGTTTTGAAATTGTTGAATAAAAGCATTTGCAAGTTGTTCGAAAGAAGTAATAGAATAAGAAGGCAACGAGCAATACCATTGTAGGGCTTTATCTCTTAATGTTCTAGTAAACAGTTTTGCAAGCAACCTTTGGTCATAAGCAAAATCAGTACATATTGTTTGAAAGGTCTTAACATGTGTTAGAGGATCACCCTTACCTTTATAAAGCTCCAAATGCGGAATTTCAAAATGTTTAGGGGGGATAGCTCGAACGATGTCAAGAGAAAGTGGGCTTGCAACATCAAATGTGGGCACACTAAACTTAGATTGATTCATAGTTGCAATTTGTTGCTGTAAAGAAGAGACAGTTTATGCAAGATTGTTAATGGTCGCTTCAGTCGAAGAGTTCATATTAGACGTGTTAGATTGTGATGGAGGTGTTATGTTATTGAAAGAAGGTAGAGAGTAAGGTGGTGGGACACTATGATAGTTAGTCATAGGAGATGATTGGAAAGGAGGAACACTACAAGGAGAAATGGAAGGGTTAAATGTATTGCCCCCTTGTGTCATGTTCATTTGTGGAGATATAATAGGAACACTCATTGAAGGAATGAATGAAGAAGTTGGATTGAATGAAGGAAGAGGGTTGATTGAAGAAGAAGGATTGCCCCCATGACTTGTGATCATAGGAGGAATGTCTTGTATTGAAGTAGTCATTATGTTTGATGTAAAAGTAGGTATACTAGCAATAGGAGTTGTCAAAGGAATAGAATGATTAACTTGAGTAGGAGGTTGTGTATAACCTAAGGTTTCGACACAACTTTTCATAGGCATCACATTCGAATCCACAATGTGTGCAATACCACGCAAAATATCAATTCCATTCTTATCACTTTGAACCATACGTTTTAGACCCTCAATTAATGAAAGAGCTTCACTATCAGGGTATTCTTGAGACATCCATTTTCGAAAATCATCAAATTGGTTATCCAATTTTGAAAGTTGTTCTACAGAAACCTCATGGAGAGCTTCTTCATCATTAAGAGGATTAGAGGAATTACCCATGTCCTCGTCAAAAAGGCCATTCAAATTAGGTTCCATCTCCTCGGTAATTACACCTTGGAAAGACTTAATTCTAAGGCTTCGTCTAACGGGAATAGTGTAAGTAGAACTTATTGTTGTAAAACTCATGCACTAAAGAGAGAGAAAAGATTTTGAATTTTAGAGGTAGCAAATTTCAATAAAATCAGCCAATCTCCTAGATTTAAGCTGTTAAATACAATCAGGACAATCTCCCGAAATTTCGGAAAAAATGTCCGGGATTGTGGCGAACGGAGTGCACACGGTCCTCGCAACTTTTTTCAAAATTTTCAGGGATGAAAGTTATGATGATTTTAAAGATAATTTGAAAAAATTGAGTGATTTTATGATCTGTAGATAGGCCAAATTAAAGTTGCAATCTCAAAATTGAACCCTACCAAGATTGTTGAAAAATGTAAAATTTGAATTTTGAAAAAGAGAGGGAAACTGAAATTTTGAATTTTATGATTTTAGAAGGAATACTGAAAGCAATGCAGGCTTTGAAATTTAAAAGTTGACTCGATTTCATGCAAAATTCGAATTTGAAAGTGGAAATCAAGGTTGTTGCAATTAAACACTTAATTTCAAAAGTCACAAACTGCAAAAATTTGTATAAAACACTGAAATTTTGAATGAATGCTAACACACTTTTCAGATTTAGGACAGTAAGAAACACAATTTTGACATGAATTTCAATTTCAACAATTTTTGAATGATTAGAAGCCTCAATCCAAGCAATCGCTAGACCAACTTTGACTTTAATTTTGAAAGTGTTACAATTGATAAAATCAGCCAAAATTCTGGATTTTAGCAGAAAAATAAAGTAAGATCTAACTCCCGAAATTTCGGAAAAAATGTCAGGGACGATGGCGCTCGGGGTGCACACGGTCCTCGCAACTTTTTTCCAAATTTTCAGGGATGAAAGATGTTGTGATTTTATTGCGGAATCCAAAGTTACAGCCGATTTGGAGGTGTTTTGATCAGTGAAATTATCAGTCAAAGGTTGAATCAAGAAGGTCTTAAAAATTAGGGTTTTGACATTTAACCACTTAATTTTCAGAATTAAAGCACAAATATGAATTGACAATTTGTAATAGAAGGGTAGATCTGAAACAAGCATTAACAATTAAACATTTCACAAGTTTAATTACTAAAAAGAAAATTTTAGGGTTTTTATGCAATCAACCTCTAAAATTTGCAAAAGATCAAACATGGAAATGTAATTAAGGAAACAAAAATTTCAGATCTGACCATGAATAATCAGAATGAGGATGTTCACGTCAGGTTCACCAAAATGTAAAGCGGAAAAATCGAACCCTAGTCGTTCTCCCCTCCCCAACTCCAAGGAGAGAGAAGGGAGAGTCACTAGGGTTGATGGTTTTCACTTAGGAGAGACTTTACATTCAAAAGAGGGGTTGAAACCCACAAGATCTAATCCCATGCGATGCAAGATTGGATTCTATATGAGTTTCAAGGGTTAAGACATCCAGGATACCCTCTTTTGTAAAGAATGTAGATAGAAAGATTGAACTAGGAATGCATGTAAAGTAGGAAAGATTCGCTTATAAACAGAGATAGGGATACGGGATGAAGCTGCGGACCTAGAATTAGCAGTAAAATGTCGAGACGGTGCTGTCCTATAAATTTGAGCAAAAGTTGATGGGACAATGGCGCCCGACGTGCACACGGTCCTCTGAAAAATCTGTGAAACGAAGGGGGATCTGTTCGTCTCTGCACAAGGATTCCAGATCTTCAATTACAGCCGCGTACCTGCAACCTACACACAGAAAAGAGAGGACGATTGGGGGGTTAGGGATGAGGGGTTTGCCTTTAGGTCAAACCCCGATTTTGGAATTAACCAAGAAATGAGAATGTTGTAAATGTAAATGTTTGTAATGTAAACAAGTACTGATACCTTGTTGTAAGAATGTTTGTATTCTTACATGTGAAGGTGTAATGTATGTAGTATGTTGTATGTTGTATGTGATCTCCTCTTCAATGGTTGAATCCTTGTCTTGAATGCAACACTTAGCCTTGAATGGAGACTTAGAATGCTCAATTGCTTGAAGGAATGCTTGAATGTTTGAATGTTTGAATGTTTGAATATCGCTTCTGCCTTTTGCTCTTGCCTATTTCCTTCCTTCCTTTCTAGGGGAGGAAAAGTAGTTTATATACTTGTCAATTAGGGCTGATAGACTGATTTTCCTGACCTTGGGCCGACCAGGAAACAATATTTTCCAATTTGCAAACTTAAAGACCCGAAGCCCCAAAAGAGACCGGGCCCAAAATAGGGCCAGGGACCAGGGCGCTGGGTGCCATGGTCCTGGGGGACCAGGGCGCTGGGCGCCCTAGTCCAGAAGGACCAAGGCGCTAGGCGCCATGGTCCCACCTCCAGGGACAGCAGGGTACACGGAGGATGAGGCCAGGGTGCTGAAAAATGCAGTTTTTGATGTCATAAACAAGTTTCGGGGTCTCCATTCAGGTTCCGTGTTGCATCGCCATCGTGAAGACCAAAATGCAGTCGAAATTGCAAGTGTCGCAATTTTAGGACGCTACAACACTTTACAAAAAAAAGTCTCAGAAACGCGTCTATGTTAAACAGAGCCGCGTCTGCGTCTGGAAACCGCGTCTGCGTCTCGAAACCGCATTTGTGAAGTATATAGGCGCGTCTGTGTTCAGAATTGAAAAATCGTTACAGTCCAGCAAACAAACACAGTCAGTTTCAGAATTCTTGAGCTTCCTAGGTCATTTCTCCAGGGTTTCATTTAGCATTCAGCCTGTCTTTGGGTCTCACAAAGTCCATCATTTCTTTACACCTCACATTGCATTCACATTTGTCTAAACTTGAGTCAAAAGGTCACTTGCTTGTCCTCATCATACTTTGTCAACACACTACATACAACAACATTTTGCTAAGTGGTCCCTCATCAAGGTCTATCACCTTTGGGTCTCATTTGGTCTTACTTAGAGTCAAGGTCAACTTATCTCATCAAGAGAAACTATCCTCTCTTTGGAAGCCACACCTACTCTACTACATACATACTTGGTCTTACACTTTGGACTTTGCAAGTACATCTCAGATTAATTTACATTCCATCCAACTCTTGGTCTTCCATACTTTTTCCATTTTCATCTAGTCTCACACATCTTGGTCAATACCTAGTTCATGGTTGAAACCCGCCTTCAAAAATCTAGGAGAGAAACTAAAGAGGCTCAAGAGTCCGCAAACATGAGTTCTTATGAGTATGACAATGATATCTTTTTCAATTATGATCATACTACATTACCTAACATGGATGCCTATAGAAACATTCCAAATGTTGAGAACATGGACACTACAAACAATAATGCTACACACAATGACAATATGGACAACTTTTCCGTACATTCAGTAGATGTGGAAGAATCCATTATGAATCCCCATTTCAATCGATTGGTTGAGGAAATAATGAGGAGGGATAGACAATACTTCTTACAAATGATGGCACAAAGTGGAGCCAAGATACCTCATGATTTTGACATGTCTCAAATAATGGAAAATCGACCTTTGCAACAACCTCACTCCAACATGGATCAAAGAAGGCCTAATAGTGGAGGAAATAGAGGACCACATATGGTACCTGAATCACCATCAGCTTTGCTTCAAAAACCAGAGGTCCCACATACACATGGTCAAGCATATGATACTCACCTTTGCAAGCCATTATGGAAGTCTTATGCAGACAGATATGCTCAATCACATACCAATGCTAAGGATCAACCACCAAAGCAATTGGATATTCAAAGGCATGCTCAAAATTTGGACACAAGGAAACCCCGTGTCAAATTTGGGGGCAACACATTAGAACATGACATGCTTGTAGAGTATGGTATACATGGACAAAATAGATATGGCATTCCTCAACATGAATCTATACCAAGTGGTCCATATACACATCATCACTATAGACCTCCTCCATATGAACATGTGTATGATCAATATCATCCATATATGCAACATGCTCCTCCTCCAATTGGTGCCTCAAGCATGGGGTATGGTCCAAGAAGTCGATCTCCACCTAAGAGCAATTTGGAGCAACACATCAAGGACTTACAAAAGAAAATGGAGGACATAAATACACCAAAGCCAACATACACAATGAGAGACATATGCCCTTATCCATTTGACAAGAGCATTCCAATGCATCCTTTTCCTACACACTTTGTGACACCTAAATTTGATAAGTATAGAGGAAAAGGGGATCCTAAGGCACACATAAGATAGTTTTTCACAGTTTGCATTGAGATAGCAGCAGAAGAGACATATTTGATGAGATTATTCCCACAGAGCTTAGGTGATCAAGCTATGGAATGGTTCTCCCAACTTCCACCTGGCATTAAGTCATGGGGTGACCTAGCAGAGGCATTTATCCAACATTTCTCCTACAATATAGAGACAGACATATCAGTCACTACTTTGTGCAACACCAAGCAAAAAGAGGGAGAGTCTTTTGCATCATTTTTACAAAGATGGAGGAATCTAGCTAGCAGATGCTCTTGTTAAATCCCACAAAAACAAATGGTAGAAATGTTCACCCAGAATGTTGACAAAGACATTGGCTATGATCTAAGGAAAGCTTGTTTGTCCACCTTCAAGGACGTTATTGAAAAAGGCTTAGCGACAGAAAAGGTCCTAATTGAACAAGGAGTCATCAAGATATTCAAGGAAAACAAAGATGACTTTAAAGGAAAAGACAAGCCAAGATTTTGGAATAAAAACAAGAACACAGTCAATGATGGTGTTGTTGATGCCAACATAGTGTGACCCAAATTCATTTTTTCTGGATCAAGTTCTACAAACAATCAAGTGAATACTCAAACAACTTCCAGATCACGAAGGAAGTACATCCCATTGGGAGAACCACTTGAGTCAGTCTTCAAGAAGCTAGTGGCAAACAAGGTAATCACTATTCCAGATTTTCCTCCATATGAACCAAAGGTTAAACCAAATTGGTGGAACGATGATGAGTATTGTGAATTTCATAAGAGCAAGGGTCATAAGACAGGAAATTGTCATCGACTGAAGAACATCATACAAGATCTCATTGATAGAGGTGACATTGAGATTGAGGGACATTCGTCTAATCAAGAACATGAGATGTTTAAGGAACCATTCCCAAAACATGACAAGGGAAAAGCTAAAGCCACAGAGGATCGAACCAACTATACCAGAGCATCTTACAACTATGATTCAACCATCAATCACATCTCGATGGACAATTATGTCTCTACCATTATCATCAAGGACAAAGCATCTGAGAATTCTACTCGGAGACCCAGGATTGTCCTACAAGGTGTTGGGTCTTCTTCTGAACCTACCTCTGAATGTCATGTCACAACTCGCCGAGGTAAAATCACTTTGCAAGGTGCTCCAACTAAAAACACCGCTTCTTCATTTACCAAACCTGAGTATGACCTTGTAGAACAATTAGGGAAGACACCCGTGCTCATTTCAATCCTTGAGTTATTACGCATATCACTCGCACATAAAGCCATTCTTGACAAAATCTTGAAAGATACTGCTGTTCCTACTGATCTGAACGTGGACCAGTTTCAAGCCATGGTGGGATACCTTTCCGTTCCAAATTCCCTTACTTTCACAGAAGCCGATGACGCCTCCATAAGTCAGCCACATAATGCACCATTACACATTGAAGCCTTCATACACAAATATCGAATAAAAAGAGTCCTGATAGATGGAGGAGCAGGTCTAAACATTTGCACATTGAACACTATTACACAATTGGGATATTCTGATAAAGCTGTGAATTCTACAAATCAAATCACCATTAAGGCATATGATGACGAAGAGCGTTCATCTAAGGGCATAGTCACCTTACCTCTTAGAGTTGGGCCAGTTACAAAGGATGTGGTTTGTCAAGTCCTGGATTTAAATCTCACTTATAACATATTGCTAGGACGCCCTTGGATTCATGAAATGAGGGCAGTCCCATCCACATATCACCAATGCATTAAGTTTCCTCATAATGGAGTGGAGGTAACAGTTAACGGTGATCCTAATCCGTTCATATACTGCAATAATCTGAGATCAAAAACTGAGACCATCATTCCCAGTAATCATGAAGTTGTTCCTTCCTCAGCATATATTGATCCTGAGTCGTTAAAACCTTCGACATCAAAACAAGGTGAGCTTAAAGGCAAGTTTCAAAACAAGGGCATGGGGGAATACACGTTAAATCAGACCATGTACTTACGACAAGTCATGAATTCCCCAAAAGAATATGGAAGACCACATCCTAACAAACAAGTATCCATCATGATGCTCAAATGGGACCCTACTACCTTTCAAAGATGGGGTGAACTAGAAGACGAAGATTTATACAAAATGTTTTTCAGAGACAATGAAGATGAAACACAAGATCACATCAATATACCATGTGAGAAATATGGCAAAGGCTTCAAAATTCTACAAAAATTTGGGTATGATGGAAAAAGCCCTCTTGGGTTACGAAAGGAAGGCATCATTGAACCTTTACAACCTGAATTGACTTTCAAAAAGGAACACTTGAAAGGACTTGGTTTCTTAACTTCCAAGGTCCACACCCAAAGGACAGAAGAAGCCTTACAAATCAAAGCTGCCAAAATTCAACAAGAGGATCGCTATTCCACAGATTCCAACGAATGGGAATGGGGTTCCGACAAATCTTCCAGTGACTATGAGCTCACCGAGATATTCAAAGAGCCAGATGAACCAACAGAAGAAGAGGAATTTTATAACAAGTTCAGAGTTGGTCAAGAAACAACCCATGAGGATTCCACACAGTCCTTGTCTCAAGGTTCTAGGTTGAAATCACATAGGATGAGAACACCTGTCCCAGAATGCGCTACTAGTAATGATAATTTGGATTCGCTCGCAATCGATACTAATGAGGAGAGTGCCATCGATGACCTCGATAATTACCTTGACATACCCAAATATAACTGCATCTTCACTCTTAGCCCCGCTAACTTCGAAGACATTAACAGCCTTCCCCTTGTTCACCACCAACTCATTGACTGGGATCATGAAGGACCTGCATAGTTTGACACATTCCAAAATGATGAAGCTTTTATTGACTATCTGGGCATACGAGATGATCTTCCTCCTGGAGACCATAAAGCAGGATACACTATGGAACTCAATAGTGTGGCATATTTTGGTGAGGATGTCGGACCTTCCAGTCACAAAAATGTGAAAATAAGAACAAATCAAGGGTCTTATGGCGAAAACCACACGGTGGCACTATCTGACCCCCAAAAAGTAAAAAGAAAGGACGTATCTGAGGGCGAAAACCTCTCTGAGGCACCCAAAGATGGAAGGCTCGACATTCTCCCAGCATCATATGAGGAAAAGTCATCTATGTTGGTAGAGGAGACTATCAAAACAAACATTGGTACAGAAGAGGTTCCACACAACATATTCCTAGCTCAATCATTGACAGAGTCCGAAAGGTTAAAATTCATAAGTTTCTTCAAAGAACGACAAATGCCGATATGGTATTCTTGTTTCCATTATTACTGATAACGGGCGTCCCTTCAAAAATCAGGATGTTCGTGAACTCTGTGACCGCTTCCATATTTTCCATCATTTCTCCACACCATATTACCCCCAAGGTAATGGCCAAGCTGAGGCGTCTAATAAAACAATCCTTAAAATCCTAAAGAAGACAGTCGATGATGCTGGTCATAATTGGCATATCCAACTTAATCCTGCACTTTGGACCTACCACACAAGTGTCCGCACACCTACAGGAGCTACACCCTATTCACTTGTCTATGGCACTGAAGCCATCTTGCCTATTGAGGTCGAGCTACCCTCTTTACGGGTTTCTTTGCAAAACATCATCAGTGATGAAGACTATAGGGTCTCTCGCTTACAAGAGCTGGAACTATTGGATGAACGAAGACAAACTGGTTTTAATCATCTCAAAGCTTACCAACAACGAATGAGTCACAGCTACAATCACAAGGTCAAGCCTCACACATTTGAGGTGGGTGACTTAGTTCTCAGAGAAAATCCCAAAAATCAGCAAGACAAAGAGAAGAAGGGCAAGTTTGAACCAAATTGGCTTGGTCCTTACATCATTACAGCAGCATATGGATCTGCGGCATATCAGCTCTCAACTATAGAAGGTGAACCTTTGGAGGATCCTATCAACAGCATGCACCTTCGCAGGTTTTACACATAGCTCTTCAGAGTATCCTAATTCAAAAAATACAAAAAAAAATCAAAAATTTCAAAAATACAAAAAAATTATAAAACAAAAAAAATCGTTACTTGGTGAAAACCTGGCAAATAGGCGCCTTGTGACACAAAAAACATTGAAAATTTGAAAAAAGTAAAGAGAAATAATTTCGTCCAACGGTGAAAACCACTTTGGTGGCGCCCTGGGTAAGTACCATGGTGAAAACTGGGTTACCAGCGCCATGCGTAGAGACATTGCTCCTCCCTCCTTTGGGATTCTCTTTCATCACTTCACTTTGCACACACTCACGACCAATTCATCCATAATAAACTTACCCATTCCCATCATGGCTTGTTATTGATCTACTCAAGATTGGTTAGCCATTCATAATAAACCTCCCTTTTCACCTCCCTTTCCATCCATAATAAATCAGCTCCTATCTGTGGCTAAGGCAAATCCTACGTCTAGTGATGGGTGTGGAACTAAGAACATCACATGTTTCGAGGAGTACAGTTTCTTCCAGCTTCCTTCAGTCTATCCACACACAATTCGTAATAAAGCAGCAGCTGCATCGCCAATCCGCAATAAAGTTTCGTCTTCTTCGAAATAAAGTATCAGTTTCATGGATTCAGTCAGTTTCAGATGAGACAACAGCAACAATGGGCTTCAACAAATCAAATCTTTCAACAGACTCAGACAACATATGGTTCAATGCTATCTATCCTTTCTATGAAAGTAAACATTGTGACCACAATCAAATAAGACTTATACAAGTGACAAGAGACACTAAACTTGAGGGCTACAGTGGATGTTGGTGTCGAGTCTTGGTTTTCTTTTGATTCTATCTTTTGGTGACATGTCTTTTAGCTTTTCTGGGATGTCTCTGACTAGAGATTCTATCTCCAGGATGTCTTTGACTAGAAAGACGAGGATGGGGTATCGTCGCCTATTTGTATTTACTATCTATGGATTGTCTCTTAGTAATGCTATGACTTGTCCAAGGATATGAGGACACTGTGAGTCTAGTATGAACTGGGGCATTCCTTGTTTGTGACTGTCTTATCTCCATGCAAACAGGTACAATGACTTTTTGGGTCAAACATATGCCTCGATTGTCATAACCTACTTGCCATAATAAAGCTCAATGATGATAATGCACAAGAAGCTCTTTCACTTTCATATCTTCCGTCTTCCATCCCCCTTTCTTGATTGACTTCCATCGTCCTTCTCGAGTCCGCGTAGCCTGCTATCACATGACTGAGTATAATGACACACCAAAAACATTTGCATTTCATGTAGTTGCACCTGCATTACCACATATAAGCATTTCATACATACATATAGATATCACAATTGCATCACATCCTGCACACAACACCTGTTAGCACAATTTACATTTGCATTGTCATATTCATCCACATTTCATACATTCACATTTGCATCATGCATACACATATAAAACATAAAAGAAAAATATATATATATATATATTGCATTGCATCATATACATATTTGCATCCATATCATAAGCATCACATAAGAACATCTCATCACATAGGTACGCATGCATATAGCTACTGCAAAGATGAATCATCTCATATATATATATATAAAGTGTCATGATACAATGATGTCAAAATCATATGGCTACAATCACCCGCAGGTGTCTACATCATCATGCAAAAATGGTACAATACTGATACATAGGGAGCCCTCTCCGACTATGATGAATTCCCTCCCTCAGAGTCGGCTGGCCTCGACGGAGTCTGAGCCCTAGAAGGACCCACCCTAAGATCATCTCTCCTGGACCCTGTGTCCTCTGTAGCCACCCCTCGTGTCGCCCTATCCAGACAGAGGAACCCACTGATAATTCCTGCCAACACTATTGGTAGTGCTAATCTTGTCCATGTCATGGTATCCCATGCCACATGTCCCACCCTCATCTCCAGTCCCGGATCCTAGAACACTTGTCTAAGGGCATCCCTGTCTCCATCTCGATCGTACGGAATCAACTCCCCATCAATCGGTATCCGCATAATCCTATATACATCCTCCTGGGTGACTGTCATCTCACCCATCAGCAAAGGAAATGTACATGTCTCGGAGTGCCATCTCTTCGCCAGTGCAGTCAGCAATCCCATGTTCGCCCGAAACTCAAGCACATATAGAACATGTCTCAATCCCATCTCCTCAATAGTAGCTCACTCCTCGGTTGTCAGCTCAGGTCGCAACCTCTGAGTAGATGGGAATCTCTCCCGTGACTCCAACATCGGCAAATACTCCTGCAGTCAAGCAAATCACTCATGTCAGTCATAGTGGCATTCCCTGTTTATCACAAAATACTACTTTTTATCTAAATGCATATTGCTATCTACCCTAGTGACATTCACTGTTCATCACAAAGTGTTGCTTCTATCCTAGTGGTACTCCCTGTTCATCACAAAGTACTACGTGTGTGACACTCACTGTTCATCACAAAGTGTTACTCACATTTGCACTCACTGTTCATCACAAAGTGCTGCTCATATTCTAGTACTCCTTGTTCATCACAAAGTACTCTATCTTGGTACTCACTGTTCATCACAAAGTGCCTTGATCTATCCTAGTCTTCCCTAGAGGACTTGCTTGAGTGTATCCTCTCAGCAGCTTATCCAATCGGCAGCGTATGTTCATCACAGAACTGCCGATTTGACCTAGAAGACGCAACTTCACACTTTTTAAAACACAAACGCGCTTACCTGACATAAACGCGCTTAAAGATTGCACAGACGCGCCTGAAAAACACAGACGTGCCTGACAAACACAGATGTGCCTATGCTCTCCACAGACGCGCCTGGGCGACACAGACGTGCCTTCTTGGCACAGACGTGATTGACCATCACAAACGCGGCCGCATTTGGCACAGACGCGGTTCCAAACGCAGACGCGCCTGGCACAAACACAGATGCGCCTCGCGAGCACAGACGCACCTGGCACCAACACAGACGCACCTGGACATTTTTAGACATTTTTTGGACCCTAGTCTAAGCACATTTATTTCTCTACCTACCATGCATTAATGACAAAATTAAATGCGTCAAAGTACGAGGAGGTTTGGCGGTACTTTCCGGCTCTCTTGCCTCTGCTGGCTCTGAAATCGGCGAACGCAGTCAAATCTATGAATGAAGGCCATCACTGCTGACTGCTGCTGTTCTTTTTTCGCTCTGCAATCTTCTCTCGTGGATGTGTAGATGACAATGAGGATGTATTTTCCCCCGTGGTCTATCTTATAGACTACCCCTAGCCTTCGTTTCCCGAGTCAGCCTTCTTTATCTCGTGACTTTGTCACTTTATCCGGTTAGTCCATTCTAGCCTTTCTTTCTTATCGAGAGATTGTCTGCGATCTTTCCAAACATTTTCATCCAATCTCTCGAGGGGGCATATCATTCCCATCTTGGGGCAACTCTGTATCAGTTCATCTTATCTTCTTTGAAACAACGCGACAAGCCGCATTGTCTCAAAGAGGGGCAAAATGTAGACACCTAAAATTGTCATGTCTAATTAAATAAATATCTTTATTTATTTAATTATCTAAGCTTAATTCTTCTATTAATTAAATAAATCCTTATTTATTTAATTAATTCATTTATCCTCTTCTAGCCTTATTTCTCATTTAAATAAATACATTTATTTATTTAAATTATCCTTTTCCTAAATTAAATAAATATCTTATTTATTTAATTGATCCCACTTCTTCTATTAATTATATAAATCTTTATTTATTTAATTAATTCATTAGTCTTTTCTACCCATGACACGTCTTTCATCTCTTAATTCATACACTACCTACCCCTTTCATTATTTTATTGTTTCTTCTACCTACCCTCTAATCATACCCGACCTCCTTTTACACCTCTCAATCTTATCCCTCCATTTCATATTGTGTCTTCTATATAAGGAGATGCTTTCCTCATTATCAAACCCTAATGATTCATTCTAATCAATTTATGTAATTTGACTACACTACGATCCTACTTGCAACGACATTCCGTTCTTTGTTGAGCTCTTGTGCACATAAAATCTGAGAGCAAATACATCAAACAAGATCAATGGAGATAGGAAGAATGGAGATCCAAACCCTATTGGACATGTGATGGTATAATCTTTGTGATTTCATTTGATTTGCATTGTCTTAGGTAATCTTCATATGTTATGGTGGATCTTTGTTGTTGTTAGGCTAGGGTTTTGTGGTTGAATTCATTTAGCCTTTCAATATCATTATTATTGTTATCCATTTTCACCATATATAGGTACATAGGTGACAACTGGCATCACATGATTCTCAACCAACAAACTTAGAAACAGTTAGATAACATCCAGTTGAATCGACAGTCTTCCCTTTTCAACCAATGAGATTTTCATTATGAACTATTGTCTTAACCGATATTCCCGAAATGATTTTTGGAGAGAAATTTGAGGCATGGTAATAGATTTTTGAATTTAATTTTTGGAGGGAAAGTTGGTGCCAGAACTAAAGATTAATATATGCACATCATTCATTCTGATTGCGTTGTTGTCAATATGAAAAAGATATGTGTGATGTCAACAAGGGGAGCAAAACAGAGTGTAGTAGATAGAGGTATGAATTGGTGAAGCCAACATCGATCGGAAGAATAGAGCATGAAAAGTGGATCTATGAGATAGAGGTAACGTCATCAGATAGATCAATCATCTTTGTTGCCTTCTAACAATTGCAACATTGTAAATCCCTTAACAGGGTGAACCTTAACCAATTCTTTATGTAAAATCTCTTAACCGATTCACTTCAAATATGAAGTTGTAAAATCCTCTAGCAAGGTGAACTTTAACAAGTTCTAAGGTATTCTTAACTGGATACCAGTCACTTCTAACAGGGTGATGTTCTCAGAAAGAATTGGTTGTAAGCTCTTAACAGGGCACTCTTTTTCACTGTAGTAAAAGAGATTGTGGGTTATTCCCACCGTGTTTTTCTCCCTCTAACCGAGGGTTTCCACTTATAATTGCTAGTGTTATTTGATGCTTATTTATGCATGCAAATTTCTTTTCTTTGATGTTCTCTGATTTCATGATAAATGAAATATTTAAGTTAATTTGGAAGGATAGTTGCAGACCGGTTAGTTTGAAAGTTTGAATTATGTATAAACTATTTTGACTGATTCTCCCCCCTCTCAGTCACCGGTTAATACTAACAATTGGTATCAGAGCTTTGGTCCTCTGAAGAAAAGCTTGACAACTTGAGGAAAAAGATCATGGAGGAATATCGGTATCAAAAGCATATTGATGAAGCTAATGAAAATATTGCTCAGCTGAAGGAGGGACTGAGAAAATCACTTGCTAAAAGGAAGGAACTAGCTCTACAACTAAACGAGAGTCAGGATATCATAGATCAACTCTCTGAACAAAGTGGATCTGAAGAAGCAGAAGAACCAGTCTCAGAACTAATGGAAAAGAATAAGAAGTTGACTGAAGAAATCACATATCTAAAAAGAGAGCATGAAAGTCAAGCCCTGAGAATGACTGAAATACTAGAAGCCAACAAGACTGCAGATGAAAGAAAAAGAGATACAAAAGAAGTTTTGTTGAAAGCTGAAAAAGACAAAAGGCTTGCTAAAGAAGCCCTAAGAGAAAATGATGCAATCATCATGGAAAAAGATGAAGAAATCCAAATTCTCACTCAAGAGAATGAAATCATGCATGAACATCTGCATGTCAAAGCAGATGAAAAGGAGAAGATGATTAAAGAGATTGATCAACTAAAAAATGAGTTGAAAGCTACAAATGAGAGAAATGAAAAGCTAAGGAAATTCAATGAAAAATCTGAGAAGATAGATGAACAATTAAAATCTCAGAGGAGAACAAACAAGACAATTGGTCTTGGTTACTCGGGTATAGGTCCTATGGAAACTGGAGAATCATCTAAATCCAAAAGGATGAAGGATGATAAAAGGAACAATTCAGGAATGAAAGGTATGAAGTTTTCTAAATCTTCTTGTAATCATTGTGGTAAACTAGGTCATAAGTCTGATGTCTGTAGAAATCAACTTGTCAGTCAAAAGAAGTATTTCACCTTTGATGGTCATTGCTATAATTGTCACAAGTATGGTCACACTACTTATAAGTGTTAATCTCGGTCTAGCAGCATGTATAATAGAAGAATCTTTAATGGATATTTCTTTACATGCAATAAGTATGGACACAATGCTAAAGAATTCATGTTCAAGACATATGCATCAATATCACCATTCAAAATGGTTAGACCTAATAAAAGGAGTAATCAGTTCAATGCCACTTGTTCCACTTGTGGTAATTTTGGTCATGGTGCAGCAAATTGCAGAATGAGAATGGGTCAGAGAAATAATGCAAGACCATGGAGGACAACTGGTATGGCATGTTTCAATTTCCATAAGATTGGTCACTTAACCAGAGAATGCAGGAACTGATCCTATAACCAGTCTGAAGACAAGAACTAGTTTGGCAAGAAGAAAGGGCAAAATGACTTGAAAGGAAAGAAGACAATTGAAGAGGTGAGGAATGAAATGAAAAAGACATGGATTAAGAAGGAAGAAAGCAAAGAAGGAGAGAATCATTCTGAAACTAAGTCATCATCTACCGGTGATGACAGTTCCTCTTCAATCTAGGCATACCGATGCTCAGGGGGAGCACATATGGTAAGATCATTATTGAATGCCCTCGATTGATATGAGGTTATGTCTATCTGCATAGTTTAGATGCATAAAAGTTTGTTTAAAGCTCTTATTTAGAAAATGTTTTGAGGATTAGTATAAATGTTTTTTGTGTACCGGTATCGGTAACAAGCAACCGGTAAGAAGTAAATTGGTGTACCTTAAGTTGTAAATGGTCAAAATTGTTCAAACTAGTTGTTGTATTGAAGCACCGATAAACCTTAACGGATAAATAAAGAAATGTCAATACATTTCATTTATTTTTCTTTCTTGTGAACATTTTTGAGCTCTCATGCAACCTAAGGCGATCGAAATCTTGCTAGTGCTATTTGTGCAAAGTGATCAAGCAGTGAGATAGTGGTGATTGGCAACCCTCGAGGAGAAGGTATTCAAACCCTGTTTTTGAAAAATTTGTTTGAATTTTATCGTGGCAGCTTCTGTGTCGACTCCTATGTTGGTTGAAGCAATTAAAGAACCACAACCCGAGTTCAATTTGCATCATATCAAGGTTGGAGAGATCGACATGACCGGTGCCCTATCATCTGTGCCCTCCAGTGTGTTACTGGTTGAAGATATTCTCTCCTTCATCCATTGCAAGCTTGAAGAACTTGGAGATAAGTTCATTCGAAATGAATTCAAAGGGTTCTATGATCATGATCTGTTGAAGGCAGAATATTTGCATATGAAGACCAAGGGCTTGTTGAATGTTTTTGATTTTCCTGACCAATTTCTTGTCGATTGGGTTAGGTATGTGTTAACCAGAGTACATGATCAATTTCTATGGCTGGAAGTTGAAGCACCGATCAAGATCACAAAGGATGTGATTCAAAGAGTAACAGGGTTTAGCACAACCGATGAAGCACTAACCCTAAGAAAAATATCATCCACTGAAGTCACCCGATTGACTCAATCATGATGTGACAGGAGAGCAATGACAATCACGCACATTGAGGACACAAAAGTGAGGTTTGCTTCTGTAGTGCTGGGTTATAGGGTCTATCAATCAAGCCACATGAACAGTGTGTCGAGCGGTGCTATACATGTAGCATATACATGTAGCCTATCAAATCTGCAAGGAGGATGCAACATATGATATTTGTGAGATGACTAGAAGTCAATTTCTGGTGAACATGGAGTGAATTAAGAAGGACAAGAAGCAATCATTCAAGTATGACTCGTTATTGGTATGTATATTCTTCTATGTGCAAAATTTCTTTCCTAGTAAGAGCAATGTTGTGTGGTCTGAGGATAAACCTATCATGGTTCAGATAGGTGAAATGATTAGGGATTTAGGTCATAAGTTTGGGGAAACAATGTGGGGATATTTTAAAGAATTCCAAATCAGAATGCACAAAAGAGAAAGAATCCCAACCGGTATAGTTCAGAAGTACAAGGACAACATATGCTTTCTTGTAGACACTGATTTTTGCATTATTCAAGCAATTCAACATAGAAGCTTTTGGGTACCTGCTATGGGTTATGAGGTCGGAAAACATTATTAAAGTATATGCAAACATGTTACTATCTAAACCGGTAGACAGAAAAGAAAAGAGATTTGGAACTTATGAGGAGGCAAGCTCCAAAATAAAAAAGGAACTTAAGGAGACAATCATACAAAGGAAAGTAAGGAAAATGATTGATACCATAGACAAAAAGTATGGAGGTGATGCATCCAGTGCCCCTGCTTCCATCGGTACAAGTAAACAAATAGGGGCCAAACCAAACAAAGATGAAGAAAAAAATAGGAGAAAAGAATAAAATGTCGAAGGCAAACCCAAGGGTACTACATCCAACAAGTCGACAACATACACAAAAGAAAAGGACTTAGATACTCCTGCATCTTCCCCAGGTAAAGGTGGACTGGTAGGAGTGACTTATGCAAGAAAGAAAAAGAGTGAAGGGCTAGTTGACACAAAGGCTAACAAGAAGCCCAAGAAGGATAAAAAGGAGGGTGATAACACTGACACCCAATCAAATGTGGAAATAAAATAAGTCAGAAGAAGTTGTAGAAATGTACTTCCAACTGTTGATGAGTTGGTCCATGGGATCAAAGAGTTTGGAGGTCTATATGGTATTGGGAGAAAATATCCCCTCTGCAACAAGGAGGACAAAAGAAAAATTGAAGACGCGCTTATGTGGAACATGCATTAGTTCTGTAGAACTCCCAGTGAACTATATGGAATAGTTCCATCAGACTTGCAAAATCAAATTAAAGGGAGATGGAAAACAACTTTAGCTATTGAGAAAGAGCACATGATAAAAGCACTCATGGAAGTGCAACATGATTTTGATTTCAATCAAGCTTCAATAGTGGCAGAAGCATGCATTCATCGCTTCAAAATAAGGAACATGATAGGGAGAGTGGCCATAGGAGATGTCCAAGGTGTGCATGATGAGGGTGTTGCCTTATGGAAAACAATTTTGAGCCAACAATAGGAAGCTAAGGAAGAAATAGAAAAGGAAATAAAACAAGGACAAGATATAGCTTCTCATGAAAAGAGCAAAGGAAAAGAAAAAGAAAAAGATACCACCAATGAATTTGATATTTTTACAGTTGATTATATCATCAGAAATGTTGTGTCAAATATTCCTAATCTGACAAAGAATGTAGAGAAACCGGTTGAACACAAATCAACCATTGAAACTATTCATATTGGTGTTTCACCGGTAAAGGGAACAACTCAAACTAAGCATCCTGGTGAAGATGAAGTCATAATTGAAGATATACCTTATGAAGATAAACCTCATAGAACTCCAACAACAATAAATCCTACTGACAATGAACCTCTTTTGTCAGAAAAAGGTGCAGAGGAAGAAAAACATAAGGAAACAAAAAATAAGGGAGAAGAGATGAAGAAAACAGTGGTGGACACTCCTTCGATAAAGAGGAAGTTAGATTTAGGAAAGGAGAGTGAAAAGAAGAAAGAAAAACTTACCATCGTAGCCAGCTCTGAGGTTGAGGTTGAAGAAAAGGGAGAATAAATAGAGGAGGAAGAAGAGGAAGACTCTGTAATCGACATAAAGAAGATGACTCCTGAACAATTAATGAAATTTTCTGAAAAATTAAGAGTTCAAACTAAAAATGCAAAATTGAGAGCAAAGAAAAAGAAGGCAAGAATTCTCAATTCTGCCAAGACAATTCTGTCTGATCTCATTCCTGACACTGTTGTTGATGAGGATGCACCCATCAATGATCAACTGGGTAGTCTTGTCAAAACAATTGGTTTAGAGGCAATCGATCTGGAGAAGGTTGCAATTAGACAACATGAAACAAGGAGAGGTGAAAAATTAATGGAACAAATATTAGTTGGAAAAGTTACTCTCTCCACAAGCACTGAAGAGGTCAAATCAATACTACAAGGAGGGAAAATTATTGGTCAAATCATTAAGCTTCACTAATTTAATCAAAATTCTTGAAGATAAAAGAGCCCAGACTCAAAGGGAAATCCAAGATCTGATAGGCTCTTTTGATCCTCTTACAAGTTCTGCAACGACCTTTAGTGGAAAGGTCAAATAGTTAACTCATGAAATCAAAAAGTTAAAAGAGGAAGAGGATAAACGAGCTCTTAATCTATTAGAGCTATAGTGCTACCTTGCACCGATCATTGATTTCATGAAAAGGAATGTCAAAGAAGAAGAAAACCTCATAAGTGCACTTGACTGTAAGACAGTAGATGATATAGAGGATTTTGTTACAACTTTGCATGGACAATTCAACACCATGAAACAGGTGAAGCCTCTCATGGGAATCTACTTTGCAAGCTGCTAAGGAAAATTTCAAAGACATTTTTGCTTTATTCTCATGAATTCTTTTGTATATTCTTTTCCATTGATGGCAAAAGGGGGAATTTGTATATAGACTGAGGTAGATGAAATAGGGGTCAGAGGTAGATGAAACAGGGGTCAAAACTGACACATACATGACTATTTTGCAGCAAAGTCATTGAACCTTTTTTGTAGTGTTTGTAGTGTTTGCCACCAATGCCAAAGGGGGAGTTTGTTGGCATTATGATGCATTTTGTATGCCCAGTGAAATGGTTGTCATTGTTGGCAACATCATCTTCTAAGTCTCTACAGTCCATTGGTAAAGGACTAAAGGGTAACCGGTGAAGAACAATAGTCCTTAATCCTATCGACAGTAAGTAGACCGGTATACAGGGGTTAACCAGCTAAGTACTGAGTATACTGGCATACAGGGGTTAACCGACTAAGAAGTGAGTAGACCGGTATACAGGGGTTAATCGACTAAGCAGAAAGTAGACCGGTATATAGGAGGTAACCAATTAGGTAGAATTGGACCGGTACACAGGCGACAACCGACATCACAGGAGTCTCAACCGATAGACTTAGAAACAGTTAGATAACATCCAGTTGAACTGGCAGTCTTCCCTTTTCAACTGACGATCTTTTCAGTATGAACTGTTGTCTTGATCGATATTCCCAAAATGATTTTTGGAGAGCAATTTGAGGCGCGGTAAGAATTTTTTGAATTTGATTTTTGGAGGGAAAGTTGTTGATTTTTGGAGAAAAACATAGTGCAGTAGATAAAGGTATGAATTAGTGAAGCCAACACCGATCAGAAGAACAAAGCATGCAAAGTGGACCTATGAGACAGAGGTAGTTTCATTAGATAGATCAATCATCTTTGTTGCCTTCTAACAATTGCAGCATTGTAAATCCCTTAACAGGGTGAACCTTAACCGGTTCTTTATGTAAAATCTCTTAACCGAGTCACTTCAAATATGAAGTTGTAAAATCCTCTAGAAAGGTGAACTTTAACAGGTTCTAAGATATTCTTAATTGGATACCAGTCACTTCTAACAGGGTGATGTTCTCAGAAAGAACTGGTTGTAAGCTCTCAACATGGCACTCTTTTTCATTGTAGTAAAAGAGATTGTGGGTTATCCCCACCGTGGTTTTCTCCATCTAACCGAAGGTTTCCACGTATAATTGCTAGTGTTATGTGATGCTTATTTGTGCATGCAAATTTCTTTTCTTTGATGTTCTCTTCTTTCATGATAAATGTAATGTTTAAGTTAATTTGGAAGGATAGTTGTAGACCGGTTAGTTTGAAAGTTTGAATTATGTATCAACTGTTTTGACTGATTCATCCCCCCTCTCAGTCACCGGTTAATATTAATAGGATATACTAATTGAAATTAAACATTATAACCTATGTTAACGATAATCTCCTCATTCAATGTCTTCTTCTTACCTCAAAGTCATAATCACAATTAGTCCAACGATATTCTAGCCTTTACCATCAAATGGAAAACAAAATTCAAAGAATTGAAGTTTGTGTTTTATTACATCCCTTTTAATATTTAGGGAATTTGAAGAAGATTTGCATTGGTAGAATGATGGGCCAATAGGAAAAGGAATCCATTCCTTCTTTCTCTCCCTACATTTTTTTATTGAGCTCACTAATATGCCTACAAACTTCAATCAAGACAAATATGTCTCCTACAAACTCAGACAATTTGCACATAAAACCATCATATCCTCTAATCCTAATTTAGGTGAATATTTGAAATTGACTTAAAAAAATCTCAAATGTATTAATTAATTTGGTAGCTTTTGGGGATATTCTAATGCTCATGTCCTCTTGGAGCGTATGTACTACCAACATTGTGAATGCATCATTCACTCTTTTGAAATGATTATAGCTATGATCTAATTGAAGTTAGGGATAATATACCTAAATTGGGGTTTCCACATCAAAATTCTCCTGGATGCAACCTTGGCCAAACCCTCATAGTTGTAATAGCATAAAATAATATAATAACATATTAAAAAAATTGTTGATCCAAAATTGAGTTATTTTCCCATGAAGATGGTCGCTAATAATATTGTCCCAATCAATAAAATATTGTTCATGTACAATAAATAAATAAATCATATCTCTAAATCATGTGCATATTCCTTTTCAATTCATATGTGAAATAGTATTATAATATGAAAAATATCAGTCACAAAGTGATACCTGTGCAAAGTTTTAGGTAACTAGGACTTCCCTTTCTTTGGGATTGCCAACCACTGCTTTCCAATTGTATTTTGATAATAGCTTTTCTTCTCTATAAACTAGTAGCATGTTGTCATGGAATCCAAGTTTGCAAATACACATCTTTGGGGTAATCTAAGCAATGAATGGAAATCATCTTTGTCTACTTTAGCAATGATTTTGTTATTGTCAGTTCTTACCTCCCAAGTTTGAGGATCAAAATAATTGATGCAATTGAGTACCAAGTACAAACACTAAATTGATATGGAAAAACCAATAACTTGTAACAATCCACTCTCTACTAGTATTTGTGTAACATGGGGTCTATCTTCTTTATTTACCCTTACTAGGAACCAATATAGACAAGTTTGGGTTGACTACCAATGTCCACCCCTTATTTGAGATGTGTCTAATATTGAGAACATGGTAGGAGAGCCCCCACATAGAAATCATGCTGTGTAATATATATATATTGTGATCCCCCAAAGTGACCCAAGGGATGCATGGAGGCTAACAATAAATCCCTTGCTAAATCCCCAAACAAATGCATTTAGAGTGGCTACTAGTGTCTTTTTCTTTGTTGAGATACGTTCAATACTGAGACCATTTTGAGATGACCAGTGAGTCCCCACATAACAACTAAGGTGTGTTGTTGCATATGGATTGTGACCCTCCCAAGAGACCCGAGATCTAGATGAAGGATAATAGGAAATCCCTTACTAGGGCTTGAAATGGACAATTTTGGAGCGAATACCAATATTGACCCCTTTCCCAAGATGCATCTAGTACTAAGATCATTTTGAGATGGTCAATGATCCTTTAAATAATAATTATGTGTCTTATGGTGAATTTTGGTCCATAGATTGGTTCCAAGAGTTAGATAGGGGTTCCCAAGGAATCCCTTACTAAGGCTCAACAAAGACGAGTTTGGAGCAGCTATTAGTGCTAAACTATATCATGATATGTGTTTGATATCAAGGCCATTTTGAGATAGTAAAATATTTCCCACATAGCAATTAGGTGTCCTAGGTTATGTGTGATGTGTTTGGATTTTGGACCCTACCAAGCAACCCAAGAGCTAAATAGAGGCTCTTAAGGTATTCTCACTAAGACATGATAAGGACAAGTTTAAGAGTGGTTTCTTTTTCTAACTCATTTCTAAAGATGCATCCAATATTGAGACCATTTTGAGATGGCACAAAAACTCCCACATAGTTATCAAGTGTTCTAGGTGGAGTCATGTAACCTGACATTGGACCTACATGCCTCTAAAATGCAATATGTTCTAGTGCACAATAAAAATCAAGGATTGATTGTGTTCACACAAGAGCATGGATCACACTACAGAGGCACATAATTAGGGAAAGCATCTAAATGACACACCTCCCCCTTTATAAGCTATTTGCTCAATTCCCATGCATCGATAGGTCAATGCTTGTAGTTCCTAACAACCCTAAATTTTGAATTCTATCTCAAGCAACCCAAGAGATAGATGAGTGATCCAGAGGAATCCCTTACTAAGGCCCAACAAGGATTTGTTTGGAGAAGCTACCAACGCCAAAATATTTTTCAATATGTATCTAATATCGATACTGTTTTGAGATGGCAAGAGAGCCCATACATAGTAATTGAGTGTCTTCAGAAATGTGTGACATGTTTGGATTTTTTATCCCTACCAAGCAATACAAGAGCTAAATGGTGGTTCCCAAGGAATCCCTTACTAGGACCTGGCAATAAAAAATTTAGAGTGGACAATAGTGTTGAACCATTTTCCAAGATGCATCCAATATCAAGATCTTTATGAGACAACAAAAGAGCTCCAATGTGTCTTGGGTGGAGTCACGTCCACATTACAAGGCATTAATAGTATGGATAATTTGAATGATTTAACTTATTTCAAATATTTTTTAAATTTAGACTAATAACAAGCCAAATGTCTAAAAATGTTTATTTAAGAGTGTCACATTAACATGTTTGTCACTTCTTATTGAGATTGTATTGCATCTCTCTCTTGCATGTTTGGATTATTGTGGTAGCATTGTCATCAAGATGATGTCACTTCTTTGTGTGCATCATAATATTGCTTGTGTTTTTATTTATGAATGAGAGAAATTGTTTGACATGTTTTATTGTGTTAATGTCCATCGAAAATTTTGGGAATCATACTAGATCATTAAATGTGTTAACAACTAAATTATGGTGTATTAATATTGTGGATAGGTAGTCATATTTGTATTGTTCCAATCTTCTCAAATCTTGACCAAGGGATCAATTATTGTGATTATTTGGTGAGAGTCAGTTTTTAGTGCCCTACTCTAGATGTCACTCATTCTTTCAATTTGACAATATTTGGTAACCTTTCCCATGAAGAGTAGGGTACATCATATTTTACTGGTATACAAAGGAACTTGCACAAATTCTATGATTAGAGAAATCACATCCACATGATGTTCTCTCTTCCCTGCGTCGTTACATTGAAAATATGTATATTCAATTACATGGTATATATGTTTTATTTTGTAGTACTTTCCTAGCAAATGATTATATATTCACACTTTTTTAATAATAGATTTTGTATATGTATAATATTGAACTATATGCAAGTATTTATTATTAATGAATGTTATGAAGGTTGATGTGTTTCTCTGTATTAAGTATTAGAATAAATCTTTTATTGATGGATTTAATTTGTGTTGTAAATAGGATGCATTATTTTGTCATTGATGTCAGCTTATAGTATGAATGGGAGCTGAATTGGTGTAGATGTAAATAACAGAAAGTTTTGATGCATACATCATGTCACCTTGTTTATTAATGACAACATAGTAGTCTAGAAGCCCATTATAGCTATGATCATGACGTGAATCAATTCGAAAGTGGTGGATAGTCGATTTTGGGTCTCTAGTGTTGATGCAGAGCCATAGCACACATGTTTGGGTATTATTTCAAGTTTTTTGTAGTGATATCTTGCAAATCTTGTGCATTGAATTTAAGAGTATGATCTGAAAAGTTGTCTAAGACATAAACTCTATATATTTTAAGGTAGGGACACAGTGTTTGGGTATGCATTCCTCCGCATTGTAATAATTTATCTTGTGGTACTAATATTGAGTTGATAAAGCAAGGAACATGTTTTTTCTAGAGTTCCTGGTGGTAACTTCCTTCATACAAAGTGTTAGAGTTGACTATGTTCAGGACTGTGCTAAGGTAGTGTAATCTGCTTCACAGGAAAATTGGAATGCTACACATTCCTCCTATTTTTCAAATATGGGATATGATAAAAAATAAATTATAGGGCATTATTGATCCCCAAAAAGGCTAACACCTTTTAAAAGGACATTTGGGAAGTTTCACGGGTGTGGGATCCTAATGCGACCTATGAAATGACTTCAGTCATTTTTGAAGTCGACTCTATTTTTTTTTTAAATGAAGTTTGGAAAGAGAAAGAATAATCAACATCCAAACCAAAGACCTTGATGAAATGAAAAGAAAAACTTAAACGAATGCAAATCTTTTATAACACTTAAAACACTCTACGAGCAACATGCTACAGGGTTATCTATTTTATGGATTGGGCACATGATGCCAAAGACCCTTCTTTGTTGCGAAGAGAACAAGATGTACGAATTAACTTAGACATAAGACATAACTTTCAAATCTTCTCATGGGAATCACCCATAAAGGCTAGACAAAATTGATAACCTAGCTACCTTGAAAAGACGCATTTCACATTTCTTGTGTAAATGATATAATACAGAACCTATCTTTATAAAACATGGAAGAGTAGATATAAATGATTCAAACTTCATAAATAGGGAAAACAAAGAAACAAAAATTAAGAAAAATAACCACATCTTCATAAATTCCGTAGAACATTATCCATAATAACACCAAAGGCATCAAAGGCACAATTTGTCATTCATAAATAATACTAAGACTCCAATGTGGATAATAATTCATAGAGGGAAGTGAAAGGGAAAATTATCTCCTTTTCCCTCTAAGCTACTATCTCAAGGGACAAGCTAAAGTCTAAAAGATTTTTCTTCCTCCTTTTATAACCCTCTTTCCAAAAGATATCATTACTCGGCCACAAAAATATGCAGAGATGAAGCCTTAGTGGTGCTACCAACTAACTCTGTGCCGGAAAGCTTTGAGTCATGGATCCTTCCCTGATTATCGACATGGTGGACATCTGTTCTTTAGGTCATGTTTGAGGGAGTAACTTATTACCATTATCACGATCTTTCGCTTTCAAAACTCCCAAAAGCTCCCTGATTTATGCATGCACACCTTTCCTTTAGTTTGTTGTCATCATTCAACCTACATGGCTTCTGTAACCTAACAACCAAGAATCATTGTCTACCTATGGTGGAGATTATATAGACACACGTTTTGAGTGATTCGAGACCTTGATGATCCTTTCAGACCCTTTGTGGAAGCCTTTCTACGGTGGTGACACGTGGTGAGCTAGCGGGGCTTCTTTGGATTAGTCTTGCCATATGATCATGGTCCTTCGTGGTTGTGACACGTGGTGAGCTGGTGGATTTTTGTTGGGGAAATCCAAACTTATTGGAGGAAACACAACTAGTCTTCAAACATAGTGGGACCGACCATGTTACAAGTGATGAAAGAAAAATGTCACCATGCTCACATTTTAAAAGTTAAAAAATTGATTACAGTAGAAAAGTCTACTTGAATAATCCATTTGAATTCTATATTCTTTAAGGTACCGCAAGCTCAATTTTTATGGTACCAAAGTGTACAGGGGAATTGGCATGCTCTATTTCTCATCTAGGCAAGTGACTTGATGTTGGCGACAACTTAAGATAGTGTGCAATGGTAAAATGAAAGACTAGATATGTTGAGCAGGGCCTATAACACTCGTCTTTATCCACATGATGTGATTTTTATTCCCCTAGTACTCGAATCAATTGTTTACAATAACATGTGGTTAAAGGGTTGACTTGGCTTGACAATTGGGTTTGTAGATGATGAATGGAACTTGCTTAAAAAAGTATGATCTATGTTGACATGATAAGATGGTTTTTGGGTAAGTTAAGCCCTTTGCATGGTCCGCTATGACCTATTTGTCTTGGTTCATATATTTTGGAGTCAACTTGTGTTGTATCACACGTTTCATCCAAAGGTTACCTTGCAACCAACCTAGTTGACGATTTCATATGGTGTGGAGGATATATATAGAAGAATGAATCATTTGGAAATGGTCGAAAGTAAGAGAGCATGTGCAAATGTTGAAGATAGTAAGCTAAAAGTAGTTAATGGTGAAGAAAAGGAATTATTGTTGACTGGTCAGTGGGTTAAGCCATCAACTATAATCATTTCTCTTTTTCAAGTTGTAATCTTCAAGGAGTTTTTGCTTCCTTGAGTTGTATCCCCACATCAATGTTGTGATCTTGTTTCTGTTTGTGAGGTTGGATTTGAACAGTAGATCCAAGAATATTTTCTCACTGTGGCTTTTCCCCTATGGGGTTTTCTATGTAAATATGGTGTTATGGTTATATGATTTGACTTCTCTATTTCATTTGTTGTTTAATCATAGATGTTGAATGAATAATTAATTAGAAGTGAAATATTTTTTTAAGACTAATTCACCCCCCATCTCAGTCTCTGGGCATGTTCAACAATTAGTATTAGAGAAAGGTTCCTTTGAACAAGCCTAACAACTAAGGTAGATCTTAGAAAAATAACACGTAGAATCTAAAGCATTGCCCAACCATTTGGAATATGATAATGACATGATAGACTTCAATAAAGAAGACTATGAGGTTGACATGGAAGGAGAGCTCTTATCTACATTGGAAGATATAGATGCAACAAATAAAGAAAATAAAGAGCTCAAGGTCAAACTCAAGAAGTTAGAAGGAACTGTCACCAACTTGAATGTTCAAGTTGAAGAAGGAAAGAGAATTGAGGATTTATTGGATACTAAAATCCATGACAAATCCAACTTGAATGTTCAAAGCTTGAGGAAGAAATTATTGTTCTGACAAAGTAATTAGAAAAAGATCATATAGAAAAAAGCCTAAAACTCAAAACTAGCACCAACATTGTTGATGAGATACTCAGTAGTCAAAATTCACAAAGGGACAAGGGTGGTCTTGGATTTGAAAAAGGTCAGAGTTCTAAGTCAGATATCTCTACAGGGACTCTTGAAACAAAGAAGTGTGAAGCTTAAGCTAAGGACTCGAAGAACACTAAAGTTAACAAGTAGAGACTAGATAAAGAAAAAAACAAAGGTCAATGATCATAAGAAAGGATTCAAGAGATCCTTCCCTAAACAAACTCAAAATCTAGTGTATTCTCAATCCTTTAAGGATTATTACTATTCTTGCAATAAGTTTGGTCATAAAGCCCTTGATTGTAGAAGTAGAATAAGAAGAAATGATCAAATGAATGGGAGATTTGTTGTATCTCAAAGATACAATTCTATGCTCCCTTAGTCTTCCCATGATTACTACTATACATGCAATAAATTTGGTGATAAGGCTATACATTGCAGATCCAAAGCAAAAAAAGATAATTTTGGGTCGGATTACAATATTGTTTGGTACAAGTGCAATAATTTAGGACACAAGGCCAAGTTTTGCAATAGTAATTAGATGTAGAACCATTTGTTCATACCAAGAAAAAGGAAGATACCATGAATGTGTAGAAGAAGGATTACAAAAGTATGAAAAAAGAAACAAAGGCAGGATGATGAGAATAAGAAATGCACTATGCTTGTGATGGTGTAAAAAACATCTTAATAAATTAAGTCACAATTGTGAATTAGGGGAGTTGCAATTTGCTACAATTTAACACACTGTGAAGCATGAGGTATTGAAGTTTTTAGCATACAAGTTGAGCTATGACATATCATCTTCAGGATATGACTGAAAAGCGTGTTCAAGGTTCTTGCTTAAAGTTCTAGAGAAAAAAACAGTTTCTGCAGAATATTGTAGAGTAATTATGGGTACTCGTGGTAACACAAAACATAGGAAAAACAACTTTATATTAAGGACAAATGCAGTTATTGTAGGTTATTAGGGTAGATGAGAAGACTACTTATCCCTATTCAATCAAATTTGATCTCATTCGTAAGTGTTCAAGAGAGAAGGAATTCAAGCATTTTTTAGTGCAAAAGGGAAAACCCTAGTGACATACTGTGAAGGTATCCTACAATCATCCTGAAACCTAATTTTTGGTTCTTGAAGAAATTATCATGACAACTATGCTAATATATAATATTGTCGAAATACCATGACTAAAGCATAAGAATTTCCCCTTCATATCCATGATGAAGGACAAAAATGGAGCTCTTTCCTATGTTCCGTCAAACATGGTATTTACAGAGGATGTCCAAATCTTCATTATGCTCCTTTGAATGAGATCAATCATACCAAGCTCAAAGAACTCATATATACTTTTTGATGACAATGACTGCTACAACCGAAAGCATGCAAATATTGAAATAAAGCAACTAGATATCTAGAAAGATTACCCTATCTTTTGTCATGAATATGAATGGGTTAGGTATGTGCTAAGAAGAATTCGTGATGATTTTGTTTACCTAGAAAAACCCTATATATTCACCAAGGAAGATATTAGGGTTGTCACTGTTATCTATTCCACCAGAGAAGCCTTTATGATTAATTTGATCAAGAATGAGGAGGTAATAAAGCTAACTGGTGTAAAATTTGATAAGAGAACTTTAATTGTTCCTAATATAATGAACCCATGAGTTAGGTATGCCACCATGGGAATTACATAAAAGGTCTATTACACAACTGGAGAAGGATCTACAACTGCCACACCAACTCATACTGCATATTACATGGTCAAGGAAGGACAACACTTTGATCTCTACGAAGTCATGGGAGGACAACTCCTCGAAAATCTAAAGAGAACAAAAGAAATTGGGTACATCTTCAAGTACATAACCCTAATCATCTGTGTAATGTTATATTTCCTAAATGAGCTATTGGGGTTCAAGGGAACAATTTGGCAACCACATATGCTAGTTGCTGCACAAATTAGATTTCATAAGAAAGGATTTAGGGATGATAATGCTTGCAATCAAGCATATTGGGGCTTCTCTAAAACCTTTCAAAATGAGGTGTAGGATAGGTATAAAATCCCCTCCTACATTGTAGAACAATATGAAGGTTTCATCACCTTTCTAGTTGATAAGGACAACTACTTCATGGAGGTTGTTGAGCCTAGAATAGTCTGCATTCCCAAACTCCCATATGAGGTCTCAAAAGAAGAAATTTTTGGATATGCTAACATTTTTCTCATCAAACCAAAGGATCCTACTATAGAAAGTTTTGGGACCTTTGAGGAGATACGTGATATGAAGAGTAACAAGAATTCAAAGGAATATATGAATAAACATCAAGATCAATTATACAAGAAATGGTGTGTTGAATCAATGGTTGTAGAGGTTTCTCAAAATGTTCCTTTTCATCTGCAAGATATACTTGGATCTAGGAGATTAGGTAGATCCCCCTCTACTACCACAACAACTCTTCAGCCCTTTGGATCTCCCCAAACTCCCTGTACCAAAAGAAGAGAAACTTTTGATGCTCTAGTGCAAACAAAGGATGCATGGAAGACACAACAAAGACCTAAGCAACATGAAAAGATAAAGAATATGGAGTTGATAAATGTAGAAGAAGATGATGAAGAAGAAGAAGAAGCAATAAAGTTAAAGAGGAGAGGAAAGAAAACAAAGTAAAATCCTTAGGTAACTCCTCCTCAAGATCATCTCTATCTAGCTCGGCTATCCTCAATGGCATTGAGTAACATGGTATTCTCAAGGAGATTGTAGAAATTTATCTGGAGGCACCTACTTTTGATCCAGCTATTATTGAAAAGACAATTGTCATGTATATGATGAAATATAATGTGTTTCTTAGTGATATATTAGATCAAATTCTAGAATATCTTGTAAAATTTTTAAGACAAAAGGGGAAAGATGCCCTCGATATCACAGGATCCTCTATCTCTCGAGAGGATAAGAGAACAAATGAAGTTCATGTACCTCCTTCAGATAACATTAGTGAACAAATATTATAAGAGGAGCATGCCATTAATATGCAAAACTGTTAGAATATAATATTATTAGGGGTCAAACCCTTATAATATATATTGTTCTTATCATAATACTTGAAAAGAATTCCACATTTCTTGTGAATAATTAATAAATTAAAGAATTATTAAAATAAAATTATTTATTAATTGTAAACAACATTGTTATTGAAAAGGTGCGGTAACTACCCTTTTGGGTATTTAACCAAACTTTCTCCCTATATTTAATGGATAATTTTTAACCATTTTGGTGTGGTGAAATATTATTGAATTTGGAGTAAATTGCTCTAGAGGCTTGTGGAATTTTCAAGAGAAGTCTCCCCAAGTTGTGTTCTTATAATATAGATGCTATATTTGTGGTGTTTTATTTTTACCAGTAATGGTTTTCCCCATGTAAATACACATGTTCTCTGTAAATTCATTGTTGTTTCAAATATTTTTTATAGTTTACATTGTTGAAATCATTTAACTTAATTATTTCATTATCATGGTTTAAATATTTTACATGTTCAAACAAAAACATACCAAAAGACTTCACATAAGATATAGATCTTTCATCCTTTGATGTTCCCACATCAAAAAATGTTGAGCAAGTAAAGCAAGATGAAGAAGGAAAGGAAAATGCCCCTCTAGAGAACATTGAGCAACAAAGCATGGATGCACAATGTGCATGACAACAAGAAGAGTTGAATATCTCTCCTTCGGGGAAATTAGGTCAACATGAGTAACAAGATATTCCTCCTCTAGAGCATTTAGCACATACTACTTGACAAAAGTAGAAGGTAGATGATGATACTGAAGACAAACCTAAAAAAGGTCAGGGTGCCATAGAAAATGATTGAGAAAAAAATAGATGATACTCCTAAGGGTAGTTTTCAAATGGGTCAGGGATCCTCTTCTCTATCAATAGATTCATTTAAGGACCACTTGTAGTTACAAATGAAATTCCAACTTGTGGTGACTATGAAACTTCTCCAACTTCTAACACATGATGGAAAAATAGATCTATCCAATATTTCTCCCCTTCACAAATTGCAACTTTTAGAGGTTTTGCATTCATCAACAAGGAAGGATATAGTTCAACAACATTTGGAGAATACAAAATCATTAGATGAAGGTGTGAAGACAATTCAAGAGGACTTACCAGAAGTAAATGTTGACTCATCTCTGCCCCTTGCTCAAAAGTTGAAACTATTGTTAGACTCCTTCAAAGTAAACTCATCTCATGTTGAGGAAAAAGATAAACAAGAAGCATTGAGAAAAATAAATGACAGAAGGTTGGTAGAGGCTTTTGATAGGTGTTCCATTGCATGCAACAAATTGCATGAAAATATGAAACATGTTTAGAAATGCTTAGATGATGCCACCCTATTGTATCATTTTTTTGAACTGGCCAACATCAACAAAGAGAATAAAGGACCAAATTGACTCTATTGAGTCATAGATTACTCATATGGCCAACATTTATGATCTAGTGAAGGATACAAATAGTGGAACAAGAAAAAAAAAATTGCATTCACAATTGTAACTACTTCAAGATCAAAGAGAGAATTTAATCATGGGACAATTCAGTCTATTAAGAGAAGCAATAAATTTAATACTTGCATCCTTGTCCGGTTTCTTATCCAATGTAGAGAATATTGATCCAATGATGAAGGTGCCAATCATTATAAATGAGGTAGAGAACATGCACATTCAATTTGAATGTCAAAATCATATTAATTCTTCAAAAAAAGCACATTGGGATACAACTCTTGCTCAACTTAAGGTAGTTTGAAATAGTATTTTACCCTCTAAGTGAGTTATAGATAGTTATTGATAGGATAACTTTGTGATCATGTAAATATGTGGAGGATAAGTATGTGTCGGCCGTAAATTTTTGGTCTTCTGGTCAAAACACAATGTACACACATCCTTGTAACAAAAAAACATTATTTTTGCTATATCAATTTTGAGACTATTGCTACATCTCAAGGGGAGTTTGTAGCAGGTTAATATAGTTAGAGGGAGTATTTGCAACAAATTTAGATGATGACCCCTAACCCTTTACCCTTGATGTCAAAGGGGGAGAATAGATACCATGTAAATAAGTGTTTCTATCAATGGCGAAGGGGGAGATTGTTGTAGGTAGGATACATTATGTTGTAATTGATGTCAATCATGCTATACTAACACACTTGTATGTTTATAGGGAGATTGTTGTAGTATGTTGCCATTGTTGTTAGCTTATAATATGAATGAGAGATGTATTAGTTCAAAAGTGGTGGATAATCTATTTTGTGTCTCTAGAGTAGATGCAAAGATGAGCACACATGTTTTCCCGTATGATCCTCAAGTTTCTCATAGTAATACCTTGTCAATCTTGTGCATTGTATTTAAGAGTCTAATCTGAAAATTTGTCTAAGGCATAAACTATGTATATTCTAAGGCAAGGACACAATGTTTGGGTTTGCATTCCTTCACATTGCAAGAGTTTGTCTTACTGTTTTGATATCAATTTGATAAAGAAGGTAACATTATATATATAGAGTTTTTGTGGTAACTTCCTCCACGTAAAGTGTTAGAGTTGATTGTCTTCTAAACTGTGCTAACGCAATGTAATCTGCTTCATATGAAAATTGGAATACTTTGCACTCCTCTAGTTTTCTTAGATATGGTTGTGTGTTTTTGTGGATATGATTAGAAAAGTATAAGGTACAATCCATTTGATTTCTAGATGTTTTAAGGTACCACAAGCTCAATTTTTATGGTACCAAAGTGTACAGGTGAACTGACATGCTTTGTTTCTCATCTAGGCAAGTGACTTGATGTTGGTGGCAACTTAAAACGGTGTGGAATGGTAAAATGAAAGACTAGAGATGTTTAGAAAGTCCTATAATACTCATGTCTTGATCCACATGGTGTTATTTCTATTCTCCCAATAACAGAATCAATTATTTGTAGTAATATGTGTTTAAAGGGCTAACTTGGCTTGACAATTGGGTTTGCAGATGATTAATGGACCTTGTGTTAAGATGTATGATCTATGCTGACATGATAAAATTATTTTTGGGTAAATTGAGCCCTTTGCATGGTCTATTGTGACCTATTTTCCTTGGTTCAAATATTTTGGAGTTGACTTGTGTGGTATCACAGGTTTCATGATCCAAAGGTCACCTTGTAGTCAACCTAGTTGATGATTTTATATGTTGTGGAGGATATATATAGAAGATCAAATCATTTGGAAATGGATGGAAGCAAGAGAGAATGTGTAGATGTTGAAGGGAGTAAGCTAAAAGTAGTTAATGGTGCAGAAAATAAATTGTTGTTGACTGATCAATGGGTTAAGCCATCAATTATAGTCATTTCTATTTTTCAAATTGTAATCTTCAAGGAGTTGTTGCTTTTTTGGGTTGTATCCCTAAATTAATGTTGTAACATTGTTTCTATTTGTGAGGCTAGATTTGGACATTAGATCCAAGCAACTTTTCTCACCATGGTTTTTCACCCATGGGGTTTCTCACGTAAATATAGTGTAATGGTTATGTTCTTTGACTTATCTCTTTCCTTTGTTGCTTAATCATATATGTTGAATGAATAATTAATTAGAAGTGAAATAATTTTGTTAAGACTGATTCACCCCCGCTCTCAATCTCTGGGTGTGTTAAACAATATGTACATATAAGAAATTAAGCTATTTTTTTGCAATTGATTATCTTGAGCTTGTACTTCTTATATAAAAGACATATTTATGACATGAATTAGTTAAGTGTATTATTCTTATTGTATTGTGTTTGAAACCAAAATTTTATTTGATGGTATTAAGGTAAAATGTAAAGGTCTTGTGTAAGCATTCCCTTATGAGATATAATAAACAAAATATTCTTATATTTCTTATTTTTATCTATCTATTCCTAGTAGATGAATACATGTGTTAAGAAGTAATATTATAACACTATATCAAACCAAACATGATACTACAATAATTATGTTTTCATTGTAATAACCCACTTAACTTAATCCAAAAACTCAACTGATTTTTTTTTTTATATATAAAAATATTGATTTCTTATTCTTACCTATTCTTAATTATGTTTGATTCAATCGCATACTTAGGTACATCTATCCAAATGAGATAGACATCCATTCAACCGGGATGGACATCTAACCATATGGGTTAGGCATCTATCCATAAGGGACTAGGCATCTAACCATACGGGTTAGGCATCTAACCATACGGGACAAGAGGTTTCATCTATCCAATCCGGAATAGGCATCTACCCAGACAGGGTAGGCATCTCTTAATAAGAATAGGATATGCTTTGGCTAGAGACTTTAGACTCATCGGGACCATCCAGGTCCTGAGCCACTTTCTAAAGACTACACTCCCCTACTAGGAGTTCACCGAGGTCGCCATTCTTAGGAGTATAAAAATAATTACATAGACAAGCTTGAGTTCCACCTCGGGAAGTCAAGCGAATCCATACGGGATTCCTTCTGAGTATGCATTGAATTAATTTTAACCTTTCAATTATTATTTGTACCATTTGATTAAGAGACCAATGAGCTTCAAGAACCAACTACTCACCCATAACCAAATCCTAATCGCCATCCCCGAACGCCTGAGTACAAGGGACAACTCTTTCCCCAGACTGCTTACATACCCGTTTCGACAAGGGATCAAGGCATAAAGTATGTAGTTCTGGTTTCTAACTATGGTTTAATGTAAACTATTTGGTGGGTACGCAACCCTTTCTAGGGTCAATGTCCCAAACAGTTTCTCTACGGTTGCTACCCATGATGGTAGCTCTAGTATAGCAAAAGGGCTCAAGAAGGCCTTTTTCTTTTGCCCTAAAATAACTAATCCTATTAAATACGTCTCCCTTAATCCGTTTTCATCCGCCAAAAATTCATCAAGATAATCAATCTCCAAACATCACTCACAACCCAACCCTAATGGGGTTTTTCTAAGGTTTAACTGAGCGGATGTAAATTCATTTAAGATTTATCTTTTTAGATTATCGATCCAAGGGGGATTACCTGCCCCTTGGATTTTAACTTCCAAATGACCCTTATTTCTCCCCGGTGATTTAGAGGGACGATGTTATAGACGTCGTTCTTGCAGCCTTATTAGGCGTTAAGTGCAGTAGTTCAACACGATGACATTACCCATAAGCAAGACCCAGAGGCACCATAGATACCGAACACTGCTAAGGTTTTTGGTTTCAACTCCTCTTCTTTATATGTCTAGCTATGAACTATTAATTTATGAAACTTAAAAAACATTATACTAAAACATCTATGGAGATGAAATTATTGCATGCAAGGAATAATTGTTTCAATTTCAGAAATCAAGATATAAATTTCACATAATTGAAAGGAACATTTGTAAAAATAAACAAATTATCTATTAGTATGATTTCTTGAAGAGGAAAGACTAATAATGAAATGTTACTTGCATGACAAACAAACAATTATTCAACCCCTTGAAAAGTAACTTGCATGATAAACAAACAAATGTTCAACTTCTTTAAATAAGATTTTTTTAAAAATTAAACATTAAATCATTTTGTACAAATTGTTTTAGGGAGACTATGAATTTAAACGCATCTAATTGGAAGATAAATCCTTTTAACTTTAAATACTTATCATCTAAATATGTACATACTAAACACTCATCTAAATTATATACACTATATTAAATAATTCAAAGAATAAGGTTTCTACTTAAACAATAAATAATTTAAATAATTTGAAGGAACTTATATTTCATTCAATAATAAGTGAAATGTTTAATTAATAATAATCTATTTAATATGTTATTTGATCTCTTAAATACAATTCATCATCAACATATTACTTATAAATACCCCTTTATCCATTTATATCCCAAATATAAGGATTATATAGCATTTAAATAATTTAAATGTAAAGTCTTATTTAAATAACTAGAGTGCACATAATAAGGTTACAAGTAAACTTTACCAAACAATTTCCCAAAAAAAAAGAAAAAGAAATAAATTATCTCTCTTTTTTTTTAATAAATTTTTCAAACACTTAAATTAAGAATATTCTTTTTAATGAATATAATTTAACAATTGATTTTAAAATCTATAGCTTTAATAGGGACACTCAAATAAGAAAGTTTTAAAGCTTTTTACATAGCTTATTAATTATCAAAAGGACAATTTTTAAAATAATTTTATCCCTTATCATTCTAAATTTTAATCCTCGAGAAATTAGAATAATAAGTTGGGTTAAATCATTGGCTCAAAACTATTGGTGTAAATTAGAATTAAGGGTGCTAATATCTATTTCTAAAACAAGCAATTAATTTAATATAGTTACATATGATAAAATTAATTTTATACAAGAGAACATAACAACCAACCAAATCAATGGTAAATTTACTAATTAATTCGTTTTTTCTTATTTTATCTAATTTTATGTTTATCAACAAATATATTACTTCAAATTTGTCTTAAATAAATCTGTCTCGCAAAATTGTTATCTTAAATACCCTCATTACATCATAGTCTTTTAATAAGAAAATAAAAGATTAACTTAAATTTATATTAATTGACCATAACAATTAATATTGGAATCTAAAAGATGGTAATTATGATCAAATTTATTGCCCTTTCTATTTTCAAATTAAATGGTCACAAATTACATATTAATTGTTAATAACTAATATTAAGATTTCTAAGATGACTAAATTTGTTGATGTTTCTATTTTCGAACTTAATAATTAAAATTTATATTAAATGATAATAACTAATATTAAAATCCATAAAATAGTAAAGATAACTAAAACTATTGATGTTTCTATATTTCAACATAATCTATTAAATATTTATTCACTGTTATTATTAAGATAAGTTGTTCATATCTAATTAGCAACTTTAAACTAAGATAATCAAATCCATACTCTTGACTTAAAAAACACATATCATTTAATTTTTATTTTTTTTATTGCTCTTAGATAAATTTTTGAAGAAAAAGGAAATTTACAGGTAAAAAGTAATCTATAATTTTATTATGCAAGCAACGCATGGGAGGTGAGAAGAGAGCCAATGGCAAGAAAAGAAAATGAAAGTCCAGTAGGATGCAATACGCCAACGAAATAAGGATGCAGAACAAATGTGATGTGTAGATGTTGCAATGAGACAAAAAACTTTGCCTTATTTTTATTTATTTCTTTGTTTTTTTACATGTCTTACCCTTTTATTCTTTTATGGCTTCTTATAGCAACAAGGAAGAGGAAATCCATTGTCAAGCCCAGGGAAGTTATGTTTCTGCACAAATTTTGCTTTGCAAGAAGGTTGATTAAAATCTCCATTTATATTTTTCTTCATGAATACCCTAACCAAATCCACTATTGCAAGAAAGAGACAAGGCAAGAGGAACCCTCAAGATGCAGATTTGAAGGTACAATTCCCCAAAGGGGATTTGTGATTTGTGCCCCTTTTGTAGCGTTTGGCTTGAGAGACACTACCTTTGGAGTTGGTCTTTGCTGGGAGAATTATCTCACAATATTATTATTATTATTATGTTCATTCATTTACATTCGGTTATTATGTTTAATATTGCATTATTTACCATTTCACATGTTAGTTCTCAGACCATTGCATTGATTTTCTCTATGCTATGTATTTCTCTTTTCTTTTTCTTTTTTAAAACCTTGTGTCTACTAAAAAAAAATAAAAATAGGATCTCATGGGGAAGTCTTCTAAAAACCCATCTGAAAACAAAATCTTGATGTAATGTAGTATAATCCTAAATGCTTCTGTTTCTGAAAAAAACTTAAAACCCTGCACCCATTTCCAACATTTGTAGCCCATGTCCAACATCTGCAACCCTACACCCATACTTAAACTCTTCCAAACTTTTAGTTAATACTTTACCGTTTCATGCCTAAATTGTTATGAATTTGTTGTCATAATACAATATTCAGATACCAGACCTTTTTTGTGGATTTAGAAAATTTTCAAAACATAAATAAATTTAATCTTAAATCAATAAACCTAAATTCAAATAGATAGACTTAAATGTACAAATCAAATTTTCTTAATTTAATGAAATAAATAAATTTTAAATTAATTAATTTATTCTCCTTTTTTTTTTTTTACTCTTAACCAACAAAATATATACATACATATTTTATCTATTTGTCCTTCTTTCTTTCTTTTAACCTTTAAAATATAAGGAACAAAGGGTTCCTACATTAATGAATTTAAATAATGTGTACATTTGTTTGCATATAAAAAAAAATTGGATAGAAAAACTACTAACTAATTGATCAAAAGAAAAGTAAAGTATACACATCTATTTGGTAAAAGTTGATAAGGTAAAAATATGATTTAAGGAAGATTTTTTTTTTTAAAAAAGATGAGAAATGTAATCCTTATATTATTCAACCAAGTTTTTTTAGATTTAAACAGGATATCAAAATCCTTTTTCTTTTAACTACATAAAAGTTTCCATAAAAGAAAACAACATGCACACAAATATAAACCCTCCCCTTCTTTTCCCATTTTTTTTTTTTTAAAACATAAAAATAAGAATAAGAAAAGAAAAGGAGATTGGAACCTGGATCTGCTAAATGAATGAAATTGTTGTTGTTGAATCGACTCTCATTCCCTTGCAATCTTTCTTGAATCCTCTTCTTGTAACCTGGTAAGATCTTCTAAAAAAAACCCTAAAATCCTATCTCATACCATGTAAAATGCTAACAATATTTCTCCTACAACTAACAAAATTCAAAAACCAATTTCTTAAAAAATTCAAAGACTACTTTTACATAAAACCATGAACCCCCCCTTTCTCAAAAATCTTGTATTCAATATATAGAAAATGAGAGCCATTTCCCACTACAAGAGAATTAAATGATTCACATATTCTTTTTTTTTCCCAAAATAATTCCATGCAAAAGTGGGGGTTACATGCAAATTAAATTTGAATTTGAAATTCTTTCATGCAAGACATATTCCTTACAACTTGTCATAGTGGCGGTTACATTTGACCATGCATTTTGAATTTAAAATTTCTTTTCTAGAATCTTCTTATTTCTCCTACACCATGTGCTCAATTAGGATATTGAGAAAATAAGCAATTTTTAAATAAATTATGACCTCATGTGTGTGTCACCACTTAAATTCTTCTTTTTATTTAAAAACTTCAACCTCATTTCAATTTATCTTCTCTTTCTAACATTACTCATTAAATTAATATTATAATAATAGTAGTAGTAGTATTAGTAATAATAATAATAGTAATAATAATAATAATAATAATAGCAAGTCATATCAAGGTCCAAAAAGAGGGTTATGACATTCATGCATATGCTTGATACAATCTATAGTTTAAGCACTTGCCCTTGCATCTCAAAAGTGTTTTCTATTCCAATTTTATTCTGCTAATGCATATTATAAAGTCTATTAGGTTGACACTTGCAGTTTTCAACAAACCAAAATTTTGATCTCTCCCAAGCAACCCAAGAGCTTGACAGGGGCTCTTAAGAACCCCTTACTAGGGCCTAGAAAGGATGAGTTTGGAGTGGCTACTAGTGCTAAATCATTTCTCAAGATACGTCCAATATAAAGAGTATTTTGAGATAGAAAGAAATCCCCCACTAGCAATCAAATTCTTTGGGTAATGTGTGATAAATTTAGATTTTGAAACCCTACCAAGCAACCCAAGTGTTAGATAGGGGATCCCATGGAATCCATTACTAGGGCTCAAGAAGGACAAGTTTGGAGTAGCTACCAGTGTCAAACCATTTCCCAAGATGTGTCCAATGTTGGGACCATCCAAAGGTCTCAATATTGGACCTTTGAATATGTACTTGATTTGAACTACATGTATATAATTACAATATTCAAAGCTAGCTTCACACTTTGAACAATACCATTTTCCATCATTATTTTGTAGATCTCTTTTCTTATGTTATTTTTCATTTGACCCAAAATGAAAAGTTAGATAACAAAATGAATTCAACTTGATGAAAACTATTATTGCTTTTACAATACATTAGAAGAATTTTGTTATATCCACAAAATATTCTTAGATATTGATAATTATCTTTTGTATACGAAGTAGAGATACATCTAGAAGGTGTATTATTGATGTGCGAACATCATTCCCGTTCTATATAAACCAAGATAGTATTTGTTATGTTTCTTAGATTTTAGGTTTAATAAACAATTGAGTGATGACTAGTTACCACATTACCATTATAATTTTTATCACACCCATTTTAATTGTAAACATAATTGAGTTTTGTAGATTGTACATTTTCTAAAGTTATGCACCTTCTTTTTGAGTTGTTTGTCCTCACAAAGTCACGTTTATAGTGGAGGTGGACATATCTATTAATATGAGGCTCCTTCTAAGAGCCTTTGTCCCATCTCTTCTTCTTATTATAGAGGTAATGTCTACACATATAACAATTCCAACAAGTTCAATAAAAGAATTATTATTCTTATTTGCAATCTAATTAATGGGTGCGAAAGAGAATTGATTTGTTGGAAATAAGAGGTCATTGTCACAAAGACTAAGCTTTGAATCATCCATTAAAATGATTTCCATTTGACTATTCAACTTGTAAAAGCTATTTGTAACTTTAATAGTCCCACCAAATGATGTATGTACAACCCCAACTTGGATAATCTTGAAATAGTTGTATTCAAACAATTGACATGTACTTTAGTGTTCTCACTATCAATATTATCAACATTTGAACACCTACCTATGCCCTTTTTTGTGTTGAACTAGTGGATTTCTTTCTTCATAGCTACATGACCTTTTTTATCATCTACCTTGTTTGAAATGGATTGAAAATTTCAATAGAGAATATTTGAGGTATCATTTTTGTTGCATAGAGATGCATGCATTTCAAACATCAATCTCTTAGGATTTGACTATGTGGTTATGCCATTTTCATATGGATTTGTGCATTATTTAAATGGAATCCTCAAAGTCGCATATTATTGTATAGGTTTTTCATGTTCTTTGAAGAGGAAGGTGGGATCACCTATGAATCCATGATTTGTGCATGCAATCTCTAGATTGAAGATTACAATCCATCTATGTAATTAAAGTAAATTGCACTATTAGTAATGTATAGTACAAGCTAGAAATGGAAACGTTATATTTTAGTGATAGTGATAGTAATGGTAAAGAAGATCCAAAAATCAATTAATATACCTACAACTAAAAATTTTGTTGTTGTTAGGAATTAATTGGTTGAAATAAATTTGATCTTGTGGATGAAGAAAAAGTAAAGAAGGTAGCGAGAAGAAGAGCACAAAAGAATAAACACTTGATTTTGTTAAATGTGGTCTTGATACTTAAGTAGACAACTTTAATATTTGTTGTATATAGAACTAAGTTTTGATTCAAACCAATTGACATTCAATTATTGAACAAGCTTGAAAATTAAATAAATAATGATTGTATAATTTAAATTATCTACGATACATAAATAGCTTCAAATATTTATTCTTACTATAATGCAAAAAATGTTAAAGCATTTAATCAATAATAGAGATAGATTTAATGTAAAATAGGTTTAAAGTATTGATTAAGAAGTTTTAATTATACATTTTAATATAGTTCTTCAATGTATCTTCTATGTATTAAGATTGAGTCAAACAATTTAATTATATGTACCTGAAAGAAATACATTGTTAGTTTGGTAAAAGTTTAGTGGAATAAATATGGACAATATATAACATTAACTTATAGTATTTTTTATGAAACATAAGATCAAATAATGCAAGATTTTGATGAAAGATAAAGGAAAGCAAATTCCAACATTTTATTTATGTCAAAGGAGTAGAATGAGTTCAACTAGTGGTAAATTACATAAGGAACACTAAAAATACAATTCTATAAATAGTTCATATAGTTTTGAAACGCAAAATCTAGCTAATTTCATGCATGTTGCAAAAACTTCATTAACAATTTCCTCCATTGCTATGAATTAAAATTCATGAACATCATGTACATGCAAGCTTGTTACCTTGTTGAACAATCTAAGTACAACTAAGTGAAAGAAAACATGCAAAATTCTAAATTTCAATTTTATTAAATTGAGTTCAATTTAAAGATCTAATCAATGGTAATGAAGCAATGACTATGAATCACTATTTGAAATATCAATTATTTAAGTTGGTTGTAGAGGATTTACCATGACCTAAAAGAGAAAGTATCTAAATAAATGTCAATTTAGAAGAGAAAAAATTTAAGTACATTTACTATCTTTAAATACTACTAGGAATAATTTTTTTATCATGTTCATCAGAACTAATCTTTTTTATTTATTTAAATTACAAATATTAAATATCTTGTAGATATATTATTTGACTTTAATTTTTATTTATTATAGAATTATACATGACTAATTCAAATTAAATAAGAATAATCAAGACTAATAAATATGTATGCAATATTTGATAATTTAATGCAAAAAGCTTATATTAAATTTATAGATTAATCTCAACATGAATTTGTTTTGTGTGTGATAAAGTAAAACAAAATTTTATTAAATTATTCTTATTTATTTTTGTCGTGATGACTATGAACATGACAAAATTTGTACATAACAGTGTCCCATGGGGATGCATCCGCCCCCCCCCCCCCCCAAAAAAAAAACCTATGTCCTTTATAGGGGGACGTTCCTGAGACTTAAGGACTTGGGGGAAATGCCCCCCCACAACACCACCACTTTCGCCACCTTTGTTAAGGATGTCATCGGGTCGCTTGATATATGTCAAATGCCATTACATACTGATTGTAACCTATTGACAGGTGTTTTGACACACTCCCCAACAGTCATGTAGGATGTGAGAATGTATACCACCTCTCTTGAAAAGGAGTCAATCTTAAAGACTAACAACTCCACGGTCTTTGTAGTTGGGTCACAATGGTGTTGGGTAACTTGGTGGCTGATGTAACTGCACTTGTCAAGGGACATGCTAGTTGGAACAAAACAAACAAAATCCTTTTTTTTGTATTTTTTAATTTTAACTTTAATAAAGAAATGTCAAAAGATTAGGTAAGGTAACAAGAGATAATGACAAACCAATACTCAACAACTGAGTGAATTACGAAGCTGGTATATAACAAAGGAGTATTATCAATAACATTCAATCAACATTCAAACAACGTTCCAACAAATATGCAAAGTCAGACAACTCACATATAAACGAAATTGGATATCAAAAGATCATGAAATTGCTATATTATTTCATCCTCATATACCATTCACATGCATTATATAATTCATAAAACAATAAAAATGAAAGGACAAGTTGCTAATTCAAATGAAAGAAGATACTAGACTATGAAGAACATCAACTATAAAGACACGTATTGCATATCAGACAATCCACAAGTTGCTTTGTATTCATCTTAAAAATGTATAACAAAATAGATATGAGAAAGGAATTACATAAAAAGTATAAAGTCTCTAACAACAATGGCCTTGAATCATCAATTCGTCGACCCTTCAAATGGCCCAATCTTTACAATTTATAGAATTTTACTCCTACACCCTAGGAATGAATTATGCCTAAACCTCAATTACAAAATGGTGGGAGTCGCAGTCGACATGCAAGTCGCTACCTGTGAACTCCACTTAACTATTGTAAAAGTATTTCTTGCAGTTTATGTTTGTGACGGTGCCTTAGGTCCAAGAGCTCTGAATCATGCAAGGATGATGCAAAATAAAAGCAAGTGTGACAAGAAGTTGAATAGTTAATATTGCAGTGGTTGAGGTGGTGATATTTCTTTAACATGCATTATGTGACTAACTACTTGTTTGTCTTTTATTCTTCTTGTAGTTTTGGTAGTTGCCAATGAAGCAGTCTATAGAAGCAACATGTGGGTCAACAATATACTCCATCCAGAATTTGGATACTCTGAGTACCTCTTTTGTACTCTCTAGCCTACTGACCATTTTATCAATCATTGCCTCGACTCCTTGACACTGGAATACCACATACATGTATATGTTCATTGTTTCTATATTATATTCAATAGTGGTTGCAAAATGGTCATCCGTGTAAGAATCGCATCAGCTAAGTATGGTTTCTTTATGTAATACTCCATCTTGCTTAAGGTTGTAACCATATTTTCTTAGCAGTTTAATAATGAACCGTTCATACTGTTCAAGCACATTGAGGAGTGGGGGATGTTCTTTAAGGACCTTGATGTGGCACTACTCCATCATCTCCATCTTTAAGTCCAAAATATCTATGCATGACTGCAAGCTACTAATAGTTTCTCCTCCTAGTAGGTCTGCCTTTGTAATCACCTCCTCTCCTAATCCTTGGATTTTATTGTCTTATGTTGCCTTGAGAACTTAATGAGTTGTTGTTCCCACTATGCAGAATAGACAATAAGTACTTTCTCACTGAACTGAGCTTCTTCAAATACTTCCATGGTGTCCTGTAAAAATAACTTAATTTTACTCAACTGATCTTGAGCCCATGTTTTGACTGTTGTTGCCACCTTTCTCATCTCATACAATGCTTTTACTTCACTCTGTGGGAGAGATGAGGTAGATGTCAAGGTGTTGTCTATCCTGGAATCCAATGGCTTAGACATTTCTATGATCAATTGTTTGTATTGCCTCAATTGTGCGTTGACTTATATTCTTTGATATATGCTCCTTCTCTATTTTGGTTTTGATGGTAGAAGTCATGGCGTCTAAGGAGTCTATTCCTCCCCACTTGGTTTGCTTACCTAGATTAACTTCGAACACTTGATATTTTGGAGTAGTTTAGGGATGTCCTTTGGTTTTTGGTATAGGAGTTGTTGTGTTGGCAATTACATCCCTTGAGTCGCTTCTTGAAAGATGATGAATTGTTTTAGCCTTTTTGGTTCTTCTCAGGGATTCAATAATTGCCTCTTGCAAAGTGATGCTAGGGAGGACGAATTTCTCCTTCATCTTGAAAGTGAAATTCAACCATTGAGGCATATTGTTGTCTTGGGCTCCACCTTGAATTGTCACTTCAGTAGTGACCCTATGTGTTTCCTCCTATTTATCATGATCTTCTTGTTGTAACGGAGGACCTTATTGGTGCGGTGGGAGTTGAGATACCTGTTGAGCAAGATTGACTTGGAAGACTTGCTCATGAGTTAACTGTTGTTTCTTAGCTAACTCTTCTAAATGTCAGTAACCTCTTCCTCAAACACTTTCTCTAATTCATCTATTTGTTTCTCTTCACCTCCCTCTAGCTGTCTAAGCAAGTTCTCTTGGTCCTTAGGAGTAAGGACCATCCTTTCATCTTGTTCTTCTTATCCTTCTACCTCCATCATTTGTACTTGCACCTGAGTTCGTTGTACCTCGACCTTAGGTTCATCTTGGGCTTTGGGTGTTGTATCATGAACATGTTCAACAGTGGGCTGCTTTTGCTTTGTTTCACATTTCTTCTTTCAAGCAGTCACTGCGATGGGTTCATCATCCTAATTAGGATCTATTTTAATATTATGAATTATTACCTGCTCTTGTGTTGGAGTGGGAGAAGGTGTTGGTGTCTGCATGGTAGGAGGTGGTTGAGTTTTGGTGACTTCAGCTTGTGAAGTACCCTCTCCTAGTATGATCCCAATAGTTGGAACAATAGGATGGATAGAAGCTTGAGGAACTGCTTGTAATCCAGTGGTTATCCCGTGTTCAACAGTTGTCTTGATTAATAGTGTTTCTTTCATTTTTTCATCTAGCTACCTTTTGAGCTCTTGATTGTCAATTGTTTGTGCAGCATCTTCAGGATCAACAAGAGTATTCTTTCTTGATTCTAATCTGGTTCTTCTCATATACTCCCTCTGTACCTTGGATTGAGGATTATTTGTGGTTTTACCCTTCTTCTTTTCTTTTGTGGCGCTCGATTGAATCCTCAAACCTTTAAACTATTGCATGGTTCTTTCAATTACCTTTTCTGAGACCGTGTCTACATCAACAACTTCTTGCTTTGATCATTGGATGGGAGTGAGAGGTCTCTTATTGATCCCTATCTCCTTGAACATGAGATCCAATAGTTTTCCATCATCCTTGAGATGTTTAGGGAGATTAGTTTCTATATTAAAGTTCCTTATTTGAGGAACCGTCAATCCATAATATTTCCTCTCCCTTGCCTCAAAACTGTCTTGCAAGTTTGCCCACAAATCCTCTAAGGCTGGTTGGTGACTTGGATAGGAGACAAGCATAATTTGTTTTAGTTTTCCCATTGGATCATACCTATCTCTGGCATAATCAAACTCTTTCAAGCTGAGATCCTGGAGTTCCTGTTCAACTACCTTAGCTGCTTAAATGTTTTGGCATGTGTAATATTCCAAGGAGATTGGAAAGGTAACCCCAGTCTTATGTTCAAGGGTTAGAAGTGCTTGCAACCCCACAATTTACCTGGTATATTCAAGTATTATGATCCTGTTGCTGCAGAATTGGGGAAGAAGGAATGGGTTTCCAGTGAGCCCACTTACCTTGAGATAAGTAGAGTGTTGGTTTTGTAAGAACCAACAACCCCACTCACTTACCATCTTCATTGCTTCTAGTGAGATCCTATATCCCATATCACCTATCAATTTATTTATGACTACATATAAGAATGCATCATTTATTATTTTAAAATGGAACTTGGCTTGGGTGATGGGTAATTGAGTGTAGTACTCCCACACCTTCTTCTGCCTTGGGTCTTCTCCTAGTCTGCCTTCTATTTTCAGGCCTGGGTATCTTCCAACTCGTGCCACTACCCATATAATGTAAGAAGTAATAAAGAACTTCTTTGTTTGAAGTACTGTGATAACTTGGTTGTGAATGTTATCTGAAACAATCTATGCCCAGTTAAAATATTCTTTTTCGATCAAAATTGTGCATATAGTGGAACATCCACAGATGGTAGTGCTTGTAATTTGGTTTGCCAAATGCACGAATCAAAATGATTATTATTTCGTTGGGTGCCTCCTTGAATTCTACCTTCAGGATATCTGTGGCCTTCAGTCGTGTCTTCCTAGGTTCTTCTAACCAGGCCTCATTGATATGACATTTGAAATTTGAGAAATTCTTCTTAAATATAGAGGTTGCTTCCTCTTCAGTGGTCAAGAGAACCTCTTCTCTCTGGTATCCCAAAGTTCACTCCAATAATCTTTAGAGAGAGGTCTACTATCACATTCACAGCTACATCCACAGATTTCCTAGTCTCTTGATTATAGTGTCGATCCATTGTGAGTATCAGCTCAAGAGATTATATAGCCCGAGGGAAAATTATTTCTTCAACTAGCCCTGATCTTTTGATTCTTTGGTATGGTGCTTCTAAGTTCTAGGCTAAGAAACTTTCTTTTTGATATCTTCAATTTCGATGTGACCCGTTAAATGCACACGACTTTGGGGTTTTAGGATTCTGAAATTTCGAAGTCCAATGGACAACACGTAGAGAAGAATGGGATTTCTTGGCTCTGGAAAACAAAACAAAGACCACCTAGGGACTTCAGGGTTTCAGGATCCCGAGGTGGAACAAAGACAAACAAAGAGAACATGGGATTTCAGGGTTCCGAAATCCTGGGGCTCAAAAAGCGAGAACAACAAACAAACTTCGAAACTTCGGGGCTCAAAAAGCGAGAACAACAAACAGACTTTAGAACTCCGGGGTTCCAAAATCTGTCAAACAAAACAAGACATGAAGAACCCGAGACTTTGAACTTCTGAGATCCCGAGGCATCAAAACAAAAAGAAAACCAACCAACAAGACTTCGGGATTCCGAGGTTTCGGAGTTCCAAGGTCTTGAGCAAAACAAAAAACAAAACGAAGCTTCTGGACTCTAGGAACCCGAAGTTTCGAAGAACACCAAAAGAAAAAAAGAAGGGAAAGAGCTTCAAGATTTCAGGGATCTGAAATCCTGAAGCACGACAAAAACAAGGAAACAAAAGCACACTCTGGGGTTTCAAAAAACCGAAATCTTGAAGGAGCAAAACAAAAACACAAGGAAAAGAAAATAAAGAAAACAAAAGGGGGGAGCTCACATTTTCAAAACAAAGAAAATGGTGGGGCTAGATATGCAGGACACAACACAACCTTTAACTTAATGAAAACTAATAGGCCTTTCATGGGGCACTGATAGGGATGCTATATTGTAGATTTTGCCTCGAAGATTTCAATTCACCTTTATTTTATATCAACACTGCCCCCCAAACACTACTTTGCCATTGTCCTCCCACCCTCCCTTCGCTAGCCCTAAACTTAGGCCCTTGGTCCCCTGGTCTTGAAACCTGTCCCCCCATCCCCCCATTAAGAAACTCCGTGGAACTATGGTGCATAATCTTAAGGTAAATCACTTGATATGATTTCAAGGGTTTTTTATTTTGTTGTGTTTTACCTTATTCTCATGACTATGAACATGACACAATCTATGGATAATGTTAAGATAAATCTGTAGACACTGAAAAATGGTCAATGCCTACATCTTCTATTTTTAACATATTGTGTGTGTAGTCTTTACTATTTGCCGATCCTGTCTCAGTTCTTCTCTCCCATTTTCTGTCCAATTGATATCATTTCATCCCCATTTCGATCCTATGATGTCAATTCCTCCCAAAACTTGTCTCGATGATGTCAATTTGCTCCCATTTCAGTTCTACGATATCATTTTCTCCCAAATCCTATCTAAATGGCATCATTTTATCACAATTTCAGTCTCATAACATCATTTTGGCCCCCCATGGCATTATTTTATCCCCATTTTGTGTCTTTTGACCCACTTTGACCTGATTTACTTGTTTTGACCTAATTTTCCCAACTCTTCCCATTTTCTTCCCATTTCTTCCCAATTCTTCCCAATTCTTCATAATTTCACCCAATTTGACCTAATTTGACCAAATTGAGGTTTCTGGACATGAGTTTGACTTATTTGCCTCTTAGGTTTAATTGGTTATTAATTAAACCCCCTTTCCTACTAACCTTTTTCTAAAAAATCAAATAAATAAATTTAATATTTATTTATTTGACCCTTTTTCCTATTAATTAAATAAATTCATTTTATTTAAATATCTAAACCATAAATATGAATAATAAATTATATTTATTAATTTAAATCATATTTATCTTCTCCTAAAATGGAGATAATTAATAAATTTTATTTATTAATTCTCCATTAAATTTACTTTTTTATGAGGAGATATTTAATAAATTAAATTTATTAATTATCTCTATTTATCCTCTCATGAGGGGATAATTCTCGATTTTTAATTTTTAATTTTTAATTCTTCTATTTATCCTCTCATATGAAGATATTTAATAATTTATAATTATTATTTCTCCATAATATCTCCAACCTGCTAATTTGATCTTCATGAGGAGATAATTAATGATTTTATTTATTAATTCTCCATGATATCTTCTCCTCAGGTTTTTCCATTTTTACCCATCTCCTAGTTGACAGCTTTGTCGTGCGCTCGATCATGTCCATTCAATTCCTCAAAAATCAATTTGATCTTGGCCGTCCATCGAAATTTGGATTTTTATAAAAGGAGGCCTCATTCCTCATTCAATTCATCTAGTTTTAGCATCGTTATTCTGTCGAATCATCTAGGAATTAATTATTAAGCGTTGTTACTCTATCAATTTTAGTTTTCATAATCACACTTCTAGTAATCTCACTATCGCATTACTTGTTTTCATTTGCATTTGTGCACCTCACATGTAGAGAGCAACATATTCACAATAGAGAAGAAAAGAGAAGCAACAAAGTTTTATCAAAGAAGCGTAGAATGCATGATTTGATTCATATTATGATTAGAATGGATGGTTTGATTCATATTTTGATTATGTCTTGTTTCAATAATTTTGATGGTTAGATTAGGTTTGATTTGCATGTTTGTTTAAGTTTTTGTGATTAGCTTAGATTAACGTTCATGCACTTTGGTTTCTCAACCGCAATTTCTTGGTCAACAAAATCATTTGACTTGATTTCAACAAATTAAAAAAAAATACATATATCTAATTTTTTCCACCTTCCATAAGAACCGTTAAAAAAATTATCAGTTAAAACAAATGTCAAATTATTTTCGCTTTCTTTCATATCGTATCTCTTGATACCTTAGACAACTTGATCTCATGGACATTATTCAAATTCCTTCATTCAAAAAATTAATGTGTTGTATCTTTGAGGATAAAAAATATTTAAACTTCTCTACACATTATAATATTATTGCTTGACATATGGCACAAAAGATGATTGTTGATTTTTTCCATCACTTGATGTGATTGTTTGCTTTTCTACAAATATCTAAGTTTCGTTGTAAATATTTTTTAACCTTGAACTTTCAATGTTCATTGCAACAATAAATAAGGGAGAGGGTCCTATAATGGATAATCCTAACTTCATATTTCCTAAAATCTTATGTGGGTATTTCACTCTTGTCAAGTTAGGTACTTATAAAATTTGGTTTCAAGTTCACATAATCAAATAAGACACACTCAACATGTTTTTTGTTGAAGTGTTCAAAATGATCCCAACAAAAAATAAAACTGAACCTGAAGTTGATGAGACATCACATAATTAATTACTTTTAAAATTTAAAAATCTTATTAAAAATAAGCATGAAATCTTTCTGTTTGGAGTTTATATGTCGTTGTAAGCTTTCCATCCCAAATATTTTATTTAACCGTCTGCTAAACTGCCCTGGTCAGGCTTATATCTGAGAAGCACACAGGATTTTGAATTAGTTTTAGTCTTATATCTCATGCTCCAGTATTTTGCATTTCGATGTGAAGCTCAGCTCTTCAGGTTAGGTTAAATCTAATAAACCCTTTGAAGCCATTTCTCAGATCCCGTTCTTGAAAGAATAATTTTTGTGCAAAGATAATAGGTTTCGGAGCAAAGATCGACGGCTGCGGAGCGAGAAAAATGACAGGAGGAGGCATCGCAGTCGTCGATTCATCCCCAGTCAGGATTAGGGAACGAGTTTCAGCTACACTCAGAGCGAACCAGGATGACCCTGTCCCTGAGATGCCCTTGTTGGTGTTGCTGTTTGTATGCCCTTGTGACTCGAAACCCCGACATGGTATGAAAGCCGGATGAAGCAGTCGGTATAGTGCTGCTGATTGTCCAGACAGAGGCATTCCTATGGATTCTCTGCCTTCCATTCAATCATTTAAAAAATAAACGCTAACAGATCTTGCAATACAATGTCTCAGGTACAATAACTTCTACAAAGAACCGCCATTTTAGAGTTGATTCACTACATTTCAAATAACCAGTGGCGCCACACACAACAAAAAAAACACTTCAGATCTGTTTCACAAAATAAAAAAAGAACAATTACTGTAACTCTTCGTTTATGCTCCCTTAGAGAACAAACTAAAAAACGCGAACCTAAACTAGATGAAGTACTGTTAAAGCTTAACTTGTACTACATTCTTTTTAAAATCCAATTTAGCAACCAAACCGTTTCAAAATACATGTGATTGCCAACAAATTCTCTGCCATTATCTTAAATCTGGAACATAATCGGCGCATCCTCCAGAACGGGCTTATTCATTTTTTATTGGAATTTTACCAAACCCCAATAATACCCTACATTATTTGCTAGTTAAATATAATAATGAAATCTGTAAGAATGCTGTTAATCTTTAAAAACTGCAAGAGAGACAGATTTATATTTGTTTTTTTGTGGAACATGATTTGAAAGTGAAAGCGATCGCTATCTACTTAAAAAAATCAAAAGTTTTCTCGTATTAAATTCATTTTAGTCAAACAAGAACATGTCCAATTTGGCAACTCAGGATGCAGATGCCAATTATAGGAGTCCCGTTCCTGTTTCAGTACAAAACGCGTGGTGACTCTCATAAGTTCATCGTTTGTTCATTTGTATAAGAAAAACGAAAAATGGCTTCAGTGCGCCTGCGATACGTGCCTGTTATATTTGTGATTCTCCAGGCTGTTTCGGCACAGCAGGCTTATGAAGCCAGAAACAATCTAAATTGCTCGAACACACAAGATATAAATTACGGGTATGAGTGCAATGGAGAAGCAAGTTCATGCCAGGCTTACGCAGTGTACAGATCGCAGACGGGTTACCAGACCCTCGCTAACATCAGCACCCTCCTTAATGCTAATCAATCACAAATGGCCACCATCAACAATTTCTCGCACAATCAGATTTTGGAAATAAATACAGCGGTTACAGTGCGTGTTGACTGTTCCTGCGCGGGGAATTACTCACAGGCCAACGCAAGCTATAGTGTCCAACCAAATGATTCTTATTTCTCGATAGCTAATAATACATACCAGGGGCTAACTACCTGCCAGGCCCTTTCACAGCAAAATTCTGTAGCTCCCACTGCTATCCAGGTCGGTATTTATAAGCGATTTGGTTAATTTTTTAGGTCAAAATTTCTAGAAGGTTGAAAATTTTGAAATTTGTCAGATAATGGTTTCTTGGAAAGAACCCTGCTGCAAGTTTCTCCGCAGGTATGGGTACAAGATTTTAGAGAATTTTGCAGAAAAATGGTGCATTTCACCGTGAAAATTTTTGCCTTACTCTGAAGTTTAAATCCAAAAGTATGATCAAACAAAATTTGGAAAAAATCCTCACTTGGGAAATGCTTCTTACAAATTTGAATAATGCAATACATTTAAATCCAAAAGTTTGATCAAACAAAACTTGGAAAAAATCCTCACTTGGGAAATGCTTCTTACAAATTTGAATAAGGCAATACATACTTTGTAGGTTCCTCTTTCTGCGTATTGGGAAATCTTAAACTCCTCATTTTAATGTGAAACATCAGTCTCTGTTTTTTCTGTGGTATTTTTGTATGGCGACTCCTGATTATTTTCTATCTTGTTTTTCACATGGCATCATTTCAATTCTGTTGTGTTTTTCTTTGGTAACAAATACTTAAATGTTTTTCCTTTTCTAACTGAGATCTCTCATTTGTTTCCTCCCAATGCTTCTAAGTGTTCTACCACTTAGATACTCACCCTGAATTGTTTCAATACTGTTTTCCACTGAAGAATTCACATAATCTTATTTTCCCTAATGGAGCTTCCATTCACCTACACCAAAGCTTCAATTCACATAGACCTGCTTTGCCCTGCTGAATTTTCAATTCACTTAAACTTGTTTTCCTCATACCTTAGAGAAATTTATTTGGACGCCCTATTTACCTTAGTGGGGCTTCATTTAACAACCCATCTACCTCTATTGAAACTTGAATTCACATAGATAAAGCATCACTCATCCAGGACCTCACATTTGCTTCTCTAGCATTCTACCACTTAGATATCAGATACTCTTCTGTGTTGTTCAGGATTGTTTCTGTTTTTACCCCTCGCAAAGCTTCAATTCTTTCCCCTTTTTCCTTTTTCAAAATGTGTAGATAACTTGAACCAGTAAAAGCAATAATCTTCAACCATATGCTACACCCATACCATTTAGCAATAAACTCAAGCAGCAATTGGGATAGAAAACTGAAGCTTTGAGCTTTTCAGCACCATCTTGATATATTTATTGCGAGATGGTTAATTTGATTGAATTGTTGAATTCTGCTTTACAGTCTCCTCAAAATAACTTTATTTTGTGGGTCTTTTGGTGTGCTACAGCCTGGAATGAAAATATCAGTTCCCCTGCGGTGCGCCTGCCCAACGAAAACCCAGGCTGAGAACGGGACCAAATACCTGCTATCCTACACAGTCCAGTTTGGAAACAGCCTGTCCACCATTAGTGAGCTGTATAATGTGACTCTACAGGAAATCAGAGACGCCAACGGGTTAACGGGTAACGATATTTTCCCTTTCACAACGTTGCTGATGCCTCTAACCTCTGCACCCACCTCTTCCCCACAGTCACCTCCACCACCGCCGCCGCCACCACCACCAAGAACCACCTCCGCTCCCACAGGGGGTGGAGGTTCCAAAACAGGGCAGCATATAGGCATTGGCGTAGGCGTGGCGGCTGCAGCCATGGTAATGGCTCTGGCGGCAGGTGCCTGTATTGTCCTAAAAAGAAGGAAGAAAAAGGCGCAAGAGCTACCTGAGAAGGTCCCGGATTCGACCCCAAGCCCTAGTAAGGCTAAAAACGCGGACCTGTTGGCGGGCATGGCTGACATGGGCCATGTGCTGCCACAGTATAAATTCGAAGACCTGCAATCCGCCACCGAGAATTTCAGTGCATCGAACAGAATCACAGCGTCTGTTTACCGCGGCCTGCTCGGCAGTGATGCTGCCCCTGTGGCAATTAAGCAAATGACAGGGGACATCTCACAGGTAAAACACATTTTAAGCATAGTGAATTATAAGTGAATTTTTTGATGAAATTACAGAATAGTAAAATAAGCTTCTGCAGAAAACCCTGTGATCAAATTTGAAAATTAAAAATTCGAAAATCATAGATAAATAGAGACAGATATTTATAAAAACAACTGTCTACAATTTTTTTCAGATTCTTTGATACAATGGTCGATGACATTAGCTTATATGGGGTGATCTAAAAGATCAGAAGTAGTTTTTTTTACTTAAAATTTATGTACCGTATAATTTTGTTTCTACTATTTCATTTCAACTTAATGATAACTCTTCAACAGAACTCTACATCATTTTTAAAAAAAAATTGTTTTTATTAATGATATCAATTTTTCAGTGAATTGTAATGTGTGCAAATTTTTTATCAATATTTTGGAACATGCTCTATATCTATAATCAAGGTAATAGTAAGAACTTAAAAAATCTTGATGATTCTTGCAACTCTCTATTATCCTGATACTAAATCATAAAGTATGGTCTCAAACATGGATATGAAAATTTGCAAACAATTTGATAAAAAAAAATAGCAATGATCAACTTGTTTTAAAAACCACAGATGTTTCATATGATATTTACTTTATCAATCCATCATGTATTAAATTAAAGATCAGAGCTTCTTTGATCACCAAAAGCTAAATGTACTGTGAAAACTTTAAGATATTTACTATATTTTTCATGTCTTCCAATTGACAAGATTTGCCTACCATTTCAAGCTCTTAGGATATACAAGTTCTGCCATTTCAGGCTCTTAGGATATACAAGTTTTCACTACTTGATTCATGTTTTACTATCTGTACAGGAGCTCAACATTCTTAAAACGCTCAACCATTTCAACCTGGTCCAGCTTATCGGCCTCTGCAAAAGCGAGGGCCGTTTTTACCTGATCTACGAGTACGCAGAACACGGCTCACTGGACCATCTGCTGCACGGCCCCAGGGTCGATACCGGGACGTCACAAAGCAGCTCAATTTCTTCCTCCATTTGCTTGAGCTGGAAGCAGCGAATACAAATTGCATTGGACGTCGCGCACGGGCTCCATTACTTGCACAACTACGCCAATCCGCCTTACGTACACAAGGACATTAAGAGCAGCCACATTTTGCTGGACAGCAATTACAGGGCCAAAATCGCCAATTTTGGCCTTGCAAAATCCGCAGGGGATTATGCATTAACCAGGCATGTTGTAGGTACCAAGGGTTACATGGCACCTGAATATCTTTCCAGTGGCCTCGTCACTCCAAAGCTGGATGTCTTTTCTTTTGGGGTTGTTCTGCTGGAGCTCATGTCTGGCCGAGGGGCTGTCTTGGAGGATAATAATGGCGGTTTCCAGGCACAGTTGCTTTGGACAGAAATTGGGGCAGTAGTTGGTGGATCGAATCCCCAGGAAAGCTTGAAGGGTTTTATGGATTCTAGTTTGAGAGATACTTATCCCTTGGATATGGCTCTGGCTGTGGCTCAGCTAGCTGCTAAGTGTGTCGACAGGGATTTGAACGGCCGACCTGCAACTATGGATATTGTATTGAGTCTTTCCAAATGGCTTTCTGCCATGTTGGATGCTGACTCTTTTGACAGTGAGGCTGCACTGCCTGGCCTATAACCAAGCTTTTACTAGGTTTTCCTGCACCTGTCAGGGATCACTGCACACTAAGGCGGTATTTCCTTTTCCAGTGTAAAATATAACTATTTTTACTGTATAACATTTCTATGGTGTCCTAGAAAAATTCTTTTGACAATGAGTAAACATATATTTTTGGCTTTGGAGTGGAATGGCCGGTCGGAAGTACGTGTTCCTCTAATTTGGAAATTTTTATCATTCTTAGCCTTCGGATTTTTTTTGAAGTGGCTTCCTTCTCCTAAGTAATTCTTATGGAGTTTTGTTTTTTATTTTTTTAAATTTAATTAAAAAAAATATTGTTTTATATGAGAATATGAAAATCCACGATATGAAATAATGTAGAAGTTGGTACATAAGTTTCAATGTAATGATGAAGCAATTATAGAGAATGGTGAAATGGTGAAATGAGTTTGTATTGAGAGGGTTCAAATATGTAAAGTCGATTTGCTTCTTATATTTTATTGGGCTATTGAGAGTTATTAGGTGATAGGCTACATTTTGTGTGGGGTTTTGAGCAGAAACTTGTCCAACGTCAATTCGGAAAACCTGTCACAAGCATTGCATTTAAAGATTTGGTTGAATGAATGCAAAATAACATTCTCTTTGTTCATTGTTGGCAATAGGATGTCATATCAACTCATATATTAGAGTTTGCATATCAAATTTTGAGTTGTTAATGCATTCTTTGCATCTAGATGAAGATCACCACTATGTATGTGAACTCAACTATCTCTTGAGATCACATAACTCATACAAAATATCTAATAAGATTTCAATTGTCATAAATTTTCTTTTATTGCATTATGTGCAACTATTAATGCATTTATGCATTTCTACATCACATTATAGACCACTAGCCACTGTGTTTACAAATAGGAAAATGTTGTAAAAAAAAAATATAAGACTTAAAACAAACTATTGGAAGCTGACTTCTCAAAGGACACTATAGTGATAAGAATTTGAAGAATCCACGATACCTTTTACAAACTATACCCATTTTTCCTCACGTATATTGATATTGATAGCAAAACAAATCCGTCTTTATACATATCTATAGTTCTAGGTTGTGTTTGAGGTTACCTAATTGATATTCCTTTCATTCAACTAGAAATATAGCTTCCAACAGTTCTATATTGTCTACTTCCTTCTTCATTGTGACTGTAATACTCTTTTGTACAAGAACAATGAAATCAACATGAAATTGATGTTTGACTTTGGCTTGTACATAGTATAGATAAGTTTTTTGAACATTTTTTTTTCCAGTAGCCAAAATATTCTCTCTTGTACATGATTTGTTTGAGGTATTGACTAGATTATATACTTACAATCAAAATTAAATATGTTTGCCATCTAAGTAGCTATTAAGCCTTGCTATGTTTTTAGATCGGGGATCTATAGACAACCTTAATCAATAACCTTAGTTAAATGTTTTTATGATTTAAATTTCTTGCATGTTTGTCCCATAATTCATGTGAAATAAGTACTTGTGAACTTGAAAAATAACCTCCTTGCTATCCTACGGTTATTACGTTTCTATATTGTGATTCAGATGTTCAGGTTGCCTCTTGCATGCTCCAATGAGATCAAATTTCTTTGATGAAACCAAATTTCTTTGAGGCATTCAGTCACATAGGTCACACATTGTAGATGCTTCCACATTTTGTAGAATGTGATTCACCTCGTGCCTTCATTTAACATATAACAATAGAATTGTTTAAGGATATTGAAAATTAAATCACGTGTAAATTGAAATTGCTTGCCCCTGGCATCCATGCACACTTATGCAACAACAAACAATATATAGAGTATATAGCTATCTATCCAATATTTGCCTCCACAACATTAAGTCTTTGTCATGCATGAGTGTTCACATAGGCATGTAAAGTGTAACATGATATGCAGACAATTACATTGGCTATTGTGGTGTGCTCCACGTGTATTGGAAGATAAATGCCCTAGAACATGCTTAATTTTAATCTAAGTGGTTGTAGGATTTTTCTTATGTTCATGTTGTGTTTTTAAACAGTAAGAAAATGTACCACGAGTATGGAAATTCTCAACTTACACACTTGTGTCTCAGTAATCTGCCACCCAGCAACAAGAAGCAGCATGGCCACCGCATCATATTGTTTGCGGGAGTGTGAAATGTTAACATAGCAAATATTTTTGTAAGATTTGCATCAATCATATCATCACACCTGTCAAACCCAAACTTTGAAGAGCCCACATTAGAAACCCAAAATTGTTAATGAGATTACATATAAAACCTCTTTGCCAATGGTTTATTTTTATTTTAATGTTAAAACTTGCATGCTTTAAAAAAAAAATTAATCCTTTGTTTTTATATAATAATCTTGGTTTAGGTATAGGAACAATGAAAAGTGGCAAAACTTCATCATACAATTATTCATTCATGAACATATAGGTCAATGAGATATTAGACCATCTTTTAATTAATTATCTTATTATTATATTGTTGTTTTGATTGTCTGTTTCTAGTGAGTGTTGTACATTTTTTTTCTTTTAGATTTTTGTAGGCTAGAATGTTTAACTCGATAATAAATATTACAATGATAATTCATTCAAGAAACCCTTGCACATGATCATATAATGAATGCCAAGTACAAGAAAATCCCACCTAATTCATTGCATCAGGCATGAACTTTGGAATTTAACATCAAAAAATAGTAATTTGCTCCTTGTTGTTGCTCCAACAGGAGTCACCACATTCAACATAGATGCGTCAACTATACATGCCACCCTTAAGATTCCAATAAAAGAAATGCACAACCATTAAAGGGCAGTCACTAACAATTTTTCAAGAAGACATGAGACACATACAATACCTTCTTGTCAATGAGATGGGCTTCATAGGACTGAAGTTACTATAGTAGATTATGTGTAGCCTTCTCCCACCAACAACACTTGTGCTTTGGTGGGACACCTATCATTCTTGTTGGTGACTTGGCACAACTACCACTTGTTATAGACAAACATGTGTATGCATCACACATCAATGCCAAATTCCTATAGGAACAATTCACTACAATTATTACATTACGAATAATTATTTGTCAATAGGGTGACACTCAAACTCAAATTGACTTTTCTCAAATATTACAAAACGTACGTAATGCAGAACCGATCGCACATGATTGGGATGATGAATACTAAGAGGGGGGGGGGGGTGAATTACTATACCAAAAAATACTGAACTCAAACACTTTAACAGTCTAGTAGTAAACCGGTAAAATAGTTTTACAAACAAACCGGTTAACACACATGCAAACTAGACAACAAATAAGGTATTCACCCACAAAAGCACAATCACCATAACACATGAGATTTTGACGTGGAAACCCAAATGGGAAAAACCATGCTGAGATGAAACTCACAAGTAACTATCTGCCGAATAGTAACTAGACCGGTTAAGGTCATACAATGTTCTTTACCAGAATAGATCCTGTTAGGAATCTCAATCTCTGTTAGGATATAAGTCCGATCAAAGACTACCTTGTGAGAGGATTTCAGATCCACAGTTGTGAACCACCTTGTTAGAGGATTTACAAAGGCTTTACTAAGCCTACCTGGTTAAAGGTTTCAGACTTGTCAAAGATGTGAGTAATCAACAAGTGAGTGATCTAAATATTAGCACGGTATGCTTGGTTAGATCCCTGATAGGTCATTATTAATGCATTTCAACATTACTTTAGTCTTCAATATCTCCACACATTGTTTCTTCACATAGACCTAGTCTTCTTCTATAATCGCACATGCAAAAACCTCAACAATCACCTTGAACCCTAACAACTGCTATAACCCTAGACATGATGTCCTTAAAAGGAATATTATTTCATGTCGGTCCAATAGGATTACATTGCAAGTTCCTAGGTTCAGTGTATCTAGACACATTTGGTAACACAACACAAAATCACCGTCAAAGTGTCGGTGGATGGTAACTCATCACAAAAATATACCGGTTGGTAACTCATCACAAAGTATTACTGGTTTATACAACTTTACTGATTACCGGTTGGTAAAAATGAAGACTGGGAAAATGATAACTGCCACTTTTAGTTCCTTTGCTCCATTCCGCTTGAGATCCTCGAACTGCTTGAGATCTTCATGCCGCTTGAGATCGGTAAACACTTTCTGCAAAACACTGATAGTCTAAAGACTACAACATAATACCGGTTGAGCATAATTCATACATTCAAAAAGTGATCTCATAGCAAGTGTGTGTCCATCAAAGACAATCACAACATAATCATAAAAAATGCCAACAATCTCCACCTTTGGCATTGATGGCAACACTTAGGAAAATTTTTGACATCTAAGTGTTTTACAAAAAAAATGCCATAATCAAAATTACTCCCCATAAGCATGTACACTATCCCTTTGCAAAAAATACAATGTATACTTCCTTACAAAGATAAACATAAGAGTATACATAGCATGCATCAAAATTTTAAATACCAAAATACTTCTCCCCCTTTGCCAACAATGACAAAATACAATTGAATAACCCCTGTTTCTATTAGCCGAATAACTGTTTATGACAATAAAGAGTGAAACTTGTCAAAAATTGATTTAAAGTCTTGCATAAATGTCTTCATAGATACAGACCATGACTCAAGCAATGAGGTAGCAACCTCACTCTCTGTTTGCATCTGGGATACCTGTTCCTCCATGGCGTCCAAGGTACTCATCTCTTGAGTAACCATCAAGGCATCCAGATTGAGATAGCATTTCTGAAGTATTTGCAGTCTTGGTAGTAGAACCAGTTGTAGTTCTTGCAAATCCCTGGTCCGGTTGCTAATCTCCAAATCAATTCTTGCAACCTGAAGTTGAAACCGGTGAACGGTTTGCCCATAAGCGGTAAAGGAATCATATGGCATCTTGAAGGTTCTTATGAACCTCTTCAAATCAGTTTGCAGTTTGTCTTTCTGAGCAAGAACATCATCACAGAATAGATGGGGTTGACATATCTTGCTAAGTAGTAGATTCCCCTCATCCAGAACATCTTTAATGTCCTTTTGTGCCTTCTGCAGATACGACCGGAGCTCATTTAACTTTTTCACCAAGGCAGTGTTCAAAGCCTTTTGATGCTTCTTTTGGGCATTAGCTTCGGCAACATCTTCCGGGCATTGCACTTGGTCCTCTACAACTGTGCATAAGAGCTTCAATTGAGCTAAAGAGGAATCGGTACTTGGGAGATTGGTACCAAGAATCAAACTGGTGAGTGTTTCCACTGCAGTTTGAATCACATCTTCCTCCTTTTCCTCCTTAGTGCATCCAATCACTTTTGAGCAAGCTTAACGCTTTGCAGTAGCTCTGTTTCATTTGTAGACTAGAGGTCGATGGGATTGGTGATGTCAGTCGGTTTGGCTTTATCACCGGTTGCCTTTGAAGTCTCCACTTGAGTGCCTTGTGTCGCTCCCTCCTTCTCTTTAGCCCTTAGCTTGTCCTCTTCTGCCTTCTTTTTCTCCTCTTTCCCTGTCTTCTTTTTCTCTTCTTCCTTCTTTTCCTCTTCTTTCCGCTTCTCTTTGTCTTCATCCTTCTTCTTCTTCTCTTCCTCTTGTCTATTATTCTCCTCTTCTTTTGTCTTGTCCTCTTCCTGTTTCCTCTTTTCTTCTTCTTTTCTCTTTTCCTCTTCCTAGGCATGTGCACAAAGATGGTGGTCAGAAAAGTGGACACTACCCAAAAAAAACTTGGAAAAACAAGCAGCGCGTACGCGGTTTTAATATTTCAAATTATCGCATATGTGCTTAGGTTTGTTCTTCCCGAGCCTAGAAAAGGTAGTGCATACGCGCTGCTTTTAGGAAAATGAACGCGTATGCGCTATGCCTTGGAAAATGAGTGTGTACGCGCTGCTCATAGGAAAATGAGCATGTACGCGCTACTCATGGGAAAATGAGGGCGTACGCACTAATAATCCAAATAAAACCGCGTACGCGGTGCTTGGTAAAAAAAGTTTTTAAAAAAAAATTGGGTCTCATTTACTCGTAAATCGCGTTTGTAACTTTGTTTTTCCCCATTTTCTCACCTAAACCACGAACGGGGTGCTAAATTTGTCCTCCAGGCTATGGATCAAGGTTGGTTTTTGTTTATTTTTGTCTTTCTTTCCGGTTTATGCAATTTGTTTTACATTTTGAATTTAATTTCATTAATTTTAATTAGGTTTTTTCATTTTTTGTTCAAAAACCAGATTCTTCTAATCCAAAACAAGAACAACCAAATGCACCTCCTGAAAACACAGAAGAACAACCCCCAATTCCTCCTTTTGACCGCACAACCGAAACACAGGAATAATTAATTAAGCAGTTAGGACAAAATATGTCTAAAATCAATAGACTAATTGTAAAATTGAAAACTTCTGAACTTGACCATCATCAATCCCTTGCCACTAGCCTAGAAACATTAGCTAGTGGTGCCATAGCTGTTTCCACATAAATTACCAAATGGGGAAGCTTTAGGGATAGGTGTCATCAATTCTATGCCAATGGGCTATCATATGATGGAGTAAAAAACAAAAATATTTTTAAACAACAAATATGTGCCCTTTTTGTTGATCTTAAACTGGTCAGTCATTACCTCTTAATGCAAAGAGGTTTCCCATACATTGGTGTACCAATGCGCAGATGAAGAATCTTTTTTGGCAGAGGTGGTGGATGGTCTTTGATGATTCACCTTGTAATAATTATGAGGTGCCATTATATTTTTTGAGAAAAATATATTGTGAGTTTGTGCTCAATGTGCGGCCAAACTATTTTGACATGAGAGAGTTTCATGGTAGAGGTGGTGGCTCTACCCAAGATAGAACTGGAGCTCGTAGGCAATTAGCCACGGAGAGTCGCCACCCCCTAGCATCCAAACCCAAGGTGCATCAGGTTGTCCCATTAGAGCTGAAAGAGTCGATGGAGCTACAGACTCTTCAAGCGGCCACAACATTGACTGATGCCATCATCTAGCATGGGACGTCATTAGCACACCCTATTGTATTGGATGATGAGTCGTTAGAGGGCGACAGAGAGCCCATCGAGCATATGTGTGTCAGTTGCTCGGGGATAAATGATGCAGCCGGTGCAGATGGATACTCATATCATCTGTGCACGATTTGCGGTTGTAGATGTCAGGCTCACACGGTTGAGGATGTCGCACTGACAGATGAGTTGATGGACATGGTGTTTGCCCATGAGCCACAGACACAGGTGTGTTGATTTGAATTCATAGCATTTTATTTATCAGTCACTTTAAATTTGTAATTACATAAATGAATTTTCATTTATACATCGATTTAAATTGAGACAAATAAAATGCATTTCAGGATGCAGCAGCGGTATCCCATACACCTCCCCTAGTTACCATAGCTGCAACTTCGATGCCCGAGGTATAAATTTTGTAACATGTTAAAATAGAATAATACACTTTGAATTCAAAAAAATACAAGATATACTAATTATCTTTAATGCTTGGTCCAATTTCTGGTTTGTAGGTGTTGACAGGGGACAAAATGTCCTAGATTGATGACATCACGCTCTCAGCGATCGATTTTGGCCTACAAGGATATACGGTATCATATTTTGTACAACTTTTTTTATGTATTGTTTTGATGGAATATGCAAGTCATTTCATTTTAGATTTTTAAAATTATGTTTAATTTATTATCTGATTAATATCTCATGTTAATTTTGTGTTTTTAGGGTATCCCCTCCGCGTCTATGGCTCGTCCTAAGAAAAAGAATTCCTCGAAGACGCCAAAACGTGTGAAGAAGGTAATTGAACACATTTTTAGTTGTACAATTGTTTGAAAATGTTGAAATCAAATATTAGTTGGGGTTTGTAGATTGATTAGTGTTTTTTTGTCTATTTTACATGTGCATCGGCCATTGAGCTTTGTGGATATGTTGAATGCACCTGATTCGCCCACAGATCAAGAGAGGCCGGAGGTATGTATCTCTACTTTATTTTCTTGATTTCATGATTATATGCACACATACATGTGAACTTGTGATATATTATAATCTTATAATTTTTTCATACAGGAAATATCCATACCTATTTTGTCAATGGTGAACCCTCCTCCTTGCACTGGAGAAGCATCTCAGGATCTGGTACACTTTTGTTTGATATGTAAAATTAATTGTTTTCAAACTTCAATACTTATTATTATATTAATTGTATTTAATCTTTGTATATTTTTTGTATAGGTAATAGCGACAGTTTCTACATCGATGGTGAGTCATCCTCAGTCCATTGGAGAAGCATCTCAGGCACAGGTACGTCATTGTTCTCTATACTATAGCTTTTAAGTGTTTTTGATATATTTATGTTAGTACATTGTATTAATTGTACATTTAATCTACAATAGACTCCTTCGTGGTACGGCCATAACGTGGATTCATTTAAGTATGTCTTCAAGAAAACTCCTAAGAGTGACAAGGAGAGGAGAGCGAAGACATTAGCTCCTGGATCAGCCGATGGGGTAATCTACATTTCAATTGCAAAGGAATTAAAGTTAAATGCATAGTTATGTTGTTAATTGTGAACTATTTTCTACAAAAGAATTCTAACTTGGCTTTTGAATTGTGGTTTTGCAGCCATCTACATAGCCACGTACTACGTCGAAGAGGCTTGATTTTGATGATCCACCACAATTTTAAGATCATATAGTGTTAGTTTTGGTCATAGAATGACCAATACATGTAGATATATTCTACATTTTTATTGTATATCGATTTGGACATGGCATATGCCACATTTTTGTAATACTTGTATTGACTTGGCAGACATGCCTTTTATATATATATAAATATCGATATTCGATCCAATAAATGTGTAGTGAGTTCATTATTTTGTATTTATTGTATTTTGTGGTTGTCCTTTTATAAATTTAAATGAATATTTGCATATGTAATCAACAATATGAATATAAACAACAAAAATATATGATATAAAGCATTGCAATCGTGGAATATGATTTGATAAAATTTCTAAAATGTTGAATTAACCCTACAAAACTCCTTGTATTCAATTCATTATTGTGTATTCGTTGTTTTTGGTGGCTGCCCTTTTTATAAATTTAAATGAATATTTGCATATGTAATTAACAATATGAATATAAACAATAAAAATCGACATTATGAATATAAACAACAATGTGTTTGGTGCGAGAGCACCCTCACGCTCGCAATGGTCAAATTTTGTTCATCGTGTGCACAAACAGACATCGCGAGCACATCTGGGTGGGCAAGTTTATGTTAGGCATGGCCTATCGTGCATCCCAAAGCACCAGAACGTCGAGAGTCATACCCTACTGGTGTGATCTCTCAAGTGCCCTGAGTCCAAAAAATTGTCAAAATTTGATGGACTATTTTTTCCAATCCACGACACATACGATCGACTTGTTTGATCCTGTGGGTTCGTGTGAGGCTCCTCTACAATGGCCTATCTCGGTTTTCGATGACTCGGAGCCATTTTCAATTAGTAACATTTTTTCGCCTGCTCCAAAAATCGTCAGTTGCTTGTAAGGAAAAGTTGCAAGATTGGCTAGAATTGATTATGTTCATCTTATGCACAAATCGACATCGCAAGCACGTCTGGGTGGGCAGGTTTGTGCTAGGTATGGCCCTGTCATGCATCCCAAAGCACCAGAACGTCAAGAGTCATACCCTACCAACGCAATGTAGAAGTTGCTTGACAACTTTTTTGACATTTTTTTTTTACAACAATGACAATTTTTGCTCAAATTGTATCTAGTCTCAATCTATGACCCCTATGACCTGATAATGACTCAAATAATTATCCATGATTATACAAGAATCAAGAATGCTCATGATTGACCAGGGACACATCACATATACTCAAAACATAGTCACAAAACATTGACACACAAATAGTCACAAAACATTGTCACATATTATTCAAAAATTTGCCTCTAAATATGGTCAAATCAGCTCTTGGCTATTTGAATATACAAAAAATTATCTTACAAATCATCTCATGGGATTTTATACAAAATTTGGCATTACAATATGTGCAATTCAACTCATTGCCATTTTAATATACAAATCATCTCATGGGCTTTTATACAAAATTTGGCATTACAATATATGCGATTCAGCTCATTGCCATTTTAATATATAAAATTTGGCATGTACATATGTACAAATCAACTCATTGCCACTTAAATATACAAAATTATGCCCCTAAACATGTAAAAATCAGCTCATGGGCATTTATATATACAAAAAACGAATATAGAATAGTTCGTCGACGATTTATACAAAATTATCAAAATCATTCTACTCTGAACCGTAGAATCAATCAAGTGTGCCTTCAGGATCAGCTCTAACCTGTATTGTGTCAAGTATTGCCTCGTTGTTAGATTCATGAACTTTCCATAAAATCTTGTTATGAGGTCTATCGTGATACTTCATCAAATGAATATTTGTTGCGAGAACAAGGTTAGAGAAATGAAGAATATGTCTCTGTGTTTCAAAGTCCTCGAACAACCAAACATATTAATTCTTGATAGGGTATCTCTGAAGCCATGTTCCTATCACGACAACAGACCCTATTGGGTACTCAATACCCTCTCTGTCAATGATTGTGGTTGTCAATTTTCTTTTAGGCTCAACACAATGACATAAATAGTAATCCGTTACTTCTTCATTGTTCTCTTTTGCAACAACTGCATATACATGACCTGCATTTTATAAAGTGTTATTTAATACCAAAAATAAAGTATGATGTACAACAAAATGAAACAAAAAGAATACTTGCAAAAAAATTAACTCAAAAAATCACCTGAATCCACTAGGTCGGATACATGGTCAAAATCCACTGATGTCTCCATCTGGTTCAATTGTAGTGCTTTGAGAATTTGATATGAATCAATGGGAACCAACGGTCTGCAAGACCATTTGTCAACCCACTCTTCTGATTCACATTCTTCCCACAAACAATACATGCATGAAGAGCAAAAACATACCATCTGTCTCGTATAAATTACCAATGAACTTGAATTTGAACTCATAAATGAGTGCATGTCACTTGATCCTGCAACTGTACAACAATCTAGATAGTTTTCAATGTTAGATTCAGTAATCAACCAAAAATATCTACGAACCAATTACGTACCTGGATTACCTGGACCCATCGTAGACTTACATCATCACACAATTGTTTCTGCATCTACCAACTCAGCACCACCTTCGCACTTCAATTCTTCCCTGGCTAGGGCTCTTTTCACACATGCTTCTACACCATCATGCTCTCCCTTACCATGTTCAGCCTCAGTGAAATTCCAAAAATGTTGTACACTGCTTGTCACATGCATCCTTGTCAACCAATAAAAAATCCTTGCATTCTTGAATTGTGCGGTGCAATTATCTGACCATATTAAGTGTCGGTTATATCATATGTTCCTTTCCCTTAAACTATCATAGAAAACTTTAAAGCATCCTTGTACAAACTCCAATGAATGAGTACGATCATCACTTATGTAGATGTGATACTCTCTTACAACCTTTCTATCATCCTCTATGCTATCATCTGCATGCATGAATGCTACGTGTATAAAAATAGAAACTTGTGTAGAGTGATAATACATGGATTGCACTTCATTTTGAGGTTGTAGTGTATAATTTTCAGCAAAATCAATGATAGAGACAATGGTGCCAAGAGGAAATGTGTCCTTACATAACTTGAATTGCTCATCTAACCATCGAGCTCTATGTGCATGCACTATGTACTCATAAACTAGTTTCTCTTGAAACATTTTCATAAATTGGGCTACACATATATCATTTTTCACTAGCTCACATCTCTTCAAATCTTTTCCATCTTTAACTCCATATGTGACTGTCTTGTATTTTCTGAAAGAAACTAATTTCGTACCAATTTCATGTGTGCTCTCCAAATGTATGCATCTTGGTAAACGTTGCAAACCACAACATATAGCACAAGAACCTTCCAAACAAGACATCTTATAATAAATGCAACCATCATGTCTATTACATAGCACACTTGAAATAAATTCTCTTGCTGACTTAGGAGGTGCTTGTATATTACATTCCTGCAAAACATCGTTAGTGTGCAGTAGAATAAATATGACAAAAAAATATCATAATGCATGGAAAATTCAATATGCATCCTACAACATGTGGTGCATACATGATTAATCTTAATATAGAAAGGTTTTGCCATTTCAAAAAATCTTTGAGAAATTTTTATTTCAGGAAACTTTTGAAGGAATCTTTCATAAAATTTAGTTTGAGTCATATCCAAATAGTGTTTCGCATGTGGCTCATAATTTTTAGACCCAATTCGCCTTCTAACAACATCTCTTTGGTTGGGCGATACTCTTGTGTTGTCATGCCAAAAATTTTCAATTAATGTTTTTAGTGCATCTACAATAACCTTGTCTTTGCGTGGTAGTCTACACGAGAATGCCCAAAGAGAATTATTGTTAGGTTCCTCTATTTGTTCTCGCCTCTTTAATGCTTTACTTAATGTTGTTCTACTAACATTTAATGACTTACTTGTTTTGCTTATCAAATGATCTTTTTTTATTTTCTTGCTCGTTATGGTTGATGTAATGACACGTCGAGTAGCATTAGAATCTTTACTATGTGATTTTGAACCAATAGATTGATATGCATCAAATAGATTTCTGACAATAGTTCTTTCACTATTACTTTCAGATGATCTTAGGCCTAGAATTTTCATTGTCTCTCTAAAATTCAAATTTTTAATCATTTGAACAATTAATTGACATCTTGTGGTTTGATTTAAGTTTTTAAAATAGTTTTGTCATATTCTTTTAACCATTCTCCTACAAGTTCGTTCATTCATTTTATTGGGCATTGACTTCAATATATTCTCATCAATGTCAATTAGATACTTTGGTTTCCTACGAATGATTCTAGGAGGTGTTAACATCGGTGCATTATGTACATTCAATTCATCAAGTAGAGAAGGTGTAATATGTTCATCATTTAATTGATTATGCAATGTGGTATCTTCTTCAATTGCATTAGGTTCAATAGTAAATTATCAAATGTTTCTTCTTCAATTGCATTAGGTTCAAATGGTAAATTATCAAACGTTTCTTCTTCAATTGCATTAGGTGCATTATATTTATTTGGTAAATCGAATTGAGATGTTGAGGTTGACATACCTTCTTCTCCCATTGTTCTTATGTCACGCAATTTCTTCATACGTTGCCTTTGTCTTTCCTTTTGAGCCTCTCGTTGTTCCATCATTCCTCGCTTGTTCTTTCCCATGGTTGAGATCGGTTGACCTAAATAGAATCATATTACATATATATGTAAATAAAAGTTCAAAAATAAATAAATAACCATAAATATGCATCTTATCGCTATTTTTTGGAATCAAACTATTAAACAATCACAATTCAATCATTTGAAACCATGCAAAAAACAAAAAAACTAATAAAAACAACAATTCAATCATTTGAAATCATGCAAAAACA